>NC_090876.1:16052546-16067546 GCF_036669935.1 Montipora foliosa
AGAGATGCAGCGACGGGTCTATATGAGGACAGTAACAAGTTCTAACAATTTCCACAATACTTTTACGCTTGTTTGTTAATTTTAGTCAATTGACCATGATCTCCATAGTCGTTCGAGTAAATTTCGAGATGTAAGCGGGATCATGAATCATGGTTTAAAATATTTTAAGAATCACGAATCTTTGTTTTAAAAACTTGCGAATCATGACTGACAACGACACTGAGGCTAAGGGGTCACTTAAAAAAAATCGCGAAAATTCGCGAAATTAAAGTGTCGCGAAAATTTCATGTAAATAAGGTAAGTCACTATCCGACAGTTTCACTCTGAGTGTGAAAAGGTTTCAGTGTTTGTTCGAGGTAACTGCCAATATGCATGCACATACATAGATTCGTACATAATTAATTGACCATTTCCCATAGGGGCTTTTCAGGGCCAATAAAACACAGTCCCGAAAAAACATTCAGCAACAATTGTTAAGAAATCCCAACTGGCCGGAGGCAACCCAGTTGGCTGTTTCCAAGTGCAGCTGAGAAGTTGAACCAGGGACTACCAGGAATAAATTCAACTAGTGGTCAGAACGTGTCTTAATCCCGGGATCCCCGGATCTCAAAGCAAGCGCCCGAGTCATTGAAAAGCTAGGGCTATCCGGCCTTTAAACAAGTTGGGGCTAGGTGGTTTCCGGCGGAATGTTCGCCCCTTGTGCTAATTTATTGTACTTAAGGAGTTCTACAGTAACCGTTCTTACGTCCCATGAAAACTATCCTTACAGAGGTTCTTATCGTGAACTCTTTCAATTCTTTCATCTTCTTTTTTGATTGTTGCTTTCTTTCTCTTTGTGTATGTGGCTAAGTAGCAATACATCTTTCCTCTTAAAACTTGGTATAACTTAGTTAGGAATTAACCACTCCGGCAGTAAAATGGATAACATTAATGGACGCACGATTCAGTGTTGACAACTTGGCGAGTCAAATATCACGACATTTGACTCGAAATGTTAGGTAGATGATTTAGGCTGCGTTCACACTTGGTGCTAGCTATAGAGTACTAGTGGCAGGGCATCGGCATAAAATGGTGGTGTTTTGTTCAGACACTGGATACCCGATATGCAGATATGTTCACATTCAATAAACCGAGCACGTACTCACTACGTTTAAATTTGTACACAAAGCAGTGATTTGTGGGTAAATTGCCAGGAAACTAATAAAAAAAACGTGTGCACACAGGCGGGAATCAGTGCCCATTTCAGGGCCCGAGTACAAGGTCGAGCCCTTATACTCGGGCAAAGGCACTGTGCCCGAATTCTGGCGTGGGTACTTGAAAAAACGGTGAGTTCACATTAGTGCCCAGCAAGGATCGTGCTCGAGCACTGAGTATGAACGCAAACAACCTTAGAGCAACCTAACACGGAGATAAATTGTTTCGGTTAATGCCACAAGTCACAGTTAAAAACGCTTTCAGCGACGTTTGGAGCCCCTTCTCACTACACTACACTCTGTCCATTAAAGGGCCTTGTAAACGTCATGTTTAATCACCATAGTTCAGACATCCAATAAGTTTGCAATTGAAACAGTTTCCTCTCTCATATAAGACGCTCTTACGAAAAGACAAACTATTTTCGGAGCATGATTTGTCATGCTTCTTTACTTGCTATTGCTGTTTCGGTTCTTTTAAGTGCCCCGGTTCAGCAAGAACTATTTCAGTGTTGACAAATGAAGTGAATTATATTTTTATTTTTTCGGACTTTCCCCAAGGGGGGAAATTAATTAAAAGGGAAACGTGCAAACGACAAAGTTAAGACAAAAGTAGGCGTAGCTTAAGCAGGACACTATAATTTCTTAATCCTTTCAGCAACCAAGACAACCAAAATCACACGAAACACGGTAGCCTATAGCTATATATATCAGCTTGCATGTGCCCCGTTTAATCATTTATAGATTGTGCGATTTTGCAAAATTAATTAGAAGTTTCCTCTCTCGTGTCAGCAGCAATCAGAGAACGCGAATTTTCTTGATTATGATTTGTCACACTTGTTTCTCCCTCTAAGTTATTGAAAAAGCATATAACCACGCTTCTGGTTATTGCTGACGCGGTTTGCTTGTGCGTCCTTCAGCAGGAATGATGCTTCGGGCCGATCAAATTCATGCACAGCTCCGCTTAGTTTCCAAGATCGCACCCAAAATTTTGGCATATTCCCTGTTTTTCTCGCTGGCCTAGGCTATGCCGAATGTGAAGACTCTGACGTTCTTCTCCTTTGTTCTTAATTTTATTTATATGTTATCTTGCAATCACAAAAATGAAATTGTAGGCTCAGTCTTTCTTCCCCTTTTCGTCCCACTGTATCTGTAAAAATAATTGTAACAGTAAAACGAAACGAATGGACAGGAGGCCTATTACGGAATTGCTTAAAGATGAACAGCAGCGATATTGGCTTTTACGCTTCATAAAAATAGTACACGATGTCCAGGACAGTTCATTACCGCAATGAGAAGGCCTCCTATTCATACCAACTAAACTGGTGAGTGGAAGGCTTGTTCGTACTCTTGATTTTAGCGATGCGGTACATTATTTTTATTCCGCTGTTTTGCAATGATCAAATATCAACAACAAAGTTTTTTCTTTTTTCTTTGTTGGCAATGATTCGATTTGTAACTTTCACGTTTTGTCATTTTTCAATGAACATGAGTATACACTACTGCCAAGTCGAGTTCTTCAGTAAAATTTCTGCGAAGTCTAGAAATGGTTATTGTCTATAAATTGGTTGAAAAAAACATTATACGAAACCTGGAAAAAAATCACTGAAGGCAAGCGTTAGCGATCCGATACGATACGATGCAATGCAATGCAATACTTTTGAAAAATTACCTGAATTGTGTTTGAGGAAATAATTATATGACAACCTTTTAATCGACAAAGACATGGTAGACCAATGTGCTATCTATGACATCAGTGTGCAATTATCAGAGTTTTATAGCAGCGAGAACTGCGACGACAGTGGTAATGCGTGCCAAAAATCAATAAACCAGTCTTAATCATCAAACTGCAGAAATTTTTGTCTCAAGATTAAAAGGCATATTTAGCATTCCGCACCTAGAAAGACAAACATAGCGATGCGACAGATGCTCCCTAAATGAAAGCAATAAACATTCATTGCTCTAATCAAACTAATCTAGCGTGGATGTAAAATATTTTTTTCAGGTTTTTGGGAACTGTCTTACCGCCATTAAGGTTCCCTCCAGCAACGTTATGTCGATGGAAAGCGGTAGGTACCTTGTCGTAAAGTTGAAGATCCATGGCCATAATTAATTCACCATGTTCTCAACCGCCCAATTGTTTAAAAAAATCTCTCATCCTTACGCTAGTCTCCATTACTTAGAAAACAAGGTTATTAACCTACGTGCAACGATAGAGTAGGTTAACTGCTATGAGTTACACTGTAGTAGTTGTAAGTCGACTTCAAAAAAATCAATTGCAAGAGGAAAGGAAAGCTCCAACGAACCAGCCATGATCGACAAGGTTCCTTTTTTTAAAACCGAATTTTCATGGTTACAATAACAGTAATATCTGACAATTTATAATGTTAATGTACACAGGAATCATCTGTCTTACGGACATGTCCGGAAGTGAAGGGTGAGTGCATGTTTGCTGTAAGAGAAACTTTGAATGAAATAAATGTAAATTTAAAGCGCGGTTTATGGACGGAAGACACTTATCCTGACAATAAAAAAGTAATTGTCTCTTATTATAGAGACCTAAAAGCATTCAAGTGCCTTCAACGGGATTCGAACCCATGACCTCCGATTCACAAGAGCATGCTCTCGTGGACTATTTACAGGCTTGCGTAATGCTTCAGTACAATAACCGATAAAACAGAGATTAACAACATGAATGATTGTCTTTGTACTGAACTGAGGGCTCTGCTTGTATAGCGTCTAAAACAAGTATGCGGGCTAAAACTTTCTGACCCGGATTCAGAACCAGAAACGGCTGATTTTGATAGCATTTGTTAATCACTTGGCTTTTTGAGGTGCACACATGCGTATTTGCGATACTAAAGACTGTAAGACTGGAAGGTGGACTATATGAATGTTCATTAAAGTCAGAATTGATAGAGTTAAGCTACTGGTGATCTTTATTTTACTCAAGATCTAAGTAGCATAATGTCGGTGACAGAGAGCATAATTTTGGCATAATTTCTAAAAAATATGAGCACTTCTAACAGCATAATATGCTCTTTTTTAGGGCACAATCTACCAAAGCTTACTCCCCCAATAGACGGGCTGGTGTTTTTAATTCCTTTCTTTGCCCACATCAACGATTTAGTATCGAGACTGAAATGAATCTCACTTTAAGTGCAAGCCTAAAAAAAAAAATAATAATTAAAAAAAATTGGTTATTTGTAAACTAATAATTACACGAAACGCTGTCACTTTCTGTCGATTCTGTCTCAAGTCTTCCCTCTGTGTTGTCTTACAGGAGCAAATCCCCCCTCCGAACGTCACCTTCTTGTTCGGTCAGCGAGGCTATGGCATTTGACAAACCGATGAATAAAGTCAGAGAGTACGTTCGCCAAAAAGGAATCATGGTAGGATCAGAACCAGGGGCACGTATCCTTTCTTTAAGAAAATCCATTTCATGGACAGCCTTATAAATAAATGTCGCTTTCATCTAGATTGAATTGATGGGTTTTTGGGACGGCTTTGGAAGGGAAATGTATTAGATCAACAATCAAATATGGTGACGTCACGCGGACTCGATTGCCTGTTTTCAACTTTTCGATATATTTGATCACGATTCGTATCAAGGAAATTTTCTCTCCTCAATAAAACACTGGAAAGAATTACAGACAAACAGATGGTTAAATTGTAAACTTCTAGCAATGGTTGGTCAGTATACCCATAATGTTTAGCCAACTTTGATTTGCTGGGGATCCCACACACACTGTGACAGTAAGTTAATTAATCAGTTGCCTGTTTGTCAACTTCTGAGACTGAGGCTAAAACCGTGATTGCCTGGGTGCATTGATTTTTTAACTTTGTTCGTCCTTTTACTCTTGGTTCGATAAGTTTACAATTTACTTAATTGCGTGTGCTTATTCCTGTAAGCAATAACCCAATGCTAGAAGCGCTAAGTACAATTTGTGGGCGGTGTCGGGAGAAAAACATTCCCAATACATAAGCATTTACACGTAATGGCTGCGTGAAAAAAAAATTGCTTAACACTTTTTTGGTGGAATCTATGCACACAAAAAAACAACTTAATAGAAACTTCAAAATCCCGCTTTTTTTTTTATCTACAGCTAGAGGACAAGTTTCACGAATATGATACCCTCAGAGAAGGCTATGTCACCAAAAGTGACTTTATAAAAGTTTGCAAGGAGACATTTCGGGAGATCTTAAGCGATGAAGAAGTGGAAGAGCTCCAGACCTATTACTGCGATCTAGAAAATCCTAATCACTGCGACTGGCCAAAATTTCTGCACGATGTCGAATCAGGTAGGTTCATTAACTTGATCAATTTTCTCTTACCGTCCAATTCGACTGCGAGTTCTGGATAGAAACAAGAAGGCACCTCTTAAGTATGAGAACGAAAAGTTCGATTTGATGCGATGACGATTCGTATCTTAAGAAAAAAAAGTGAAATACATTGGCAAGTGAACTGAAAATTATTCAAGACACGCCTTAAAGAAATGCCAAGAAATGCAACTGCAAGGAAATTTAATGAACACCAGGTTTCATTAAGCGTCATGGCTGATTTTCATGAGTCCCAACCGAAAAATAACGATAAGCCTGACACTTATAATCTTATGGCCTGTCCAAACGGTAAACATTTCACAGCAAACCATGCTTAAACATGTTTTTTTTTAACATGTTGATTTTCGTCAAAAAACACCCTAAAACATGTTTATGAAGTCAAAAAAAAGCAAACTGAGAATTGTGGGCCACTAGATTACCCAGTGTGCCGCGACACCGTATTCGTAGATACAACAAGCCAGTAGATTAGTGCGCATGCACCCGTCGAACATTTGTTATTATTGGTAACAGATAGCAAATGTTTAGACTTAAGGAGACACGTCATGTTGGGCGTACATAAAATAGCCTGCACTTCTGACATATTTTGATGCTACTTTGGTTTGGAGAAATTTGGTCATAGGTGTCGTGGTCCTAATCGATCGTCAATTAGGCAGCCATAACCTTAACAAAGAAAAAAAAAAGAAAGGGTTACAAAGAAGGAGACAGCCAATCCTGTAAATATGCAACTAGTTTTTGTTTTCAAACAAAGAAGTGTAATCATGTTTCCGGCGACAACTGCAAACTTCGATCGCAACAAATAAAAAGTGACGTTCCGCTCGCGCGACGTCATTTATTACATAATTCCACGTTGTCGCCGGATCCGGAGTCGAGCGCACTGGCCTCATGGTTAGTGCGCTCGACTCCGGATCCAGTGGTCCGGGTTCGGGTCCTGGCCGGGGACATTATGTTGTGTTCTTGGGCAAGACACTTTACTCTCATGGTGCCTCTCCCCACCGAGGTGTATAAATGGGTACCGGCGAATTTAAATTTTGTGGGTAACCCCTCGACGGACTGGCATTCCATCCAGGGGTGAGTAGAAATACTCCTAGTTGCTTCATGCTACAGAAACCGGAGATAAGCGCCGGCCTGATGGGCCTTCTAGGCTCGTAGCAGACTTTACCTTTACAACGTTGTCGCTGTCCGAAGACGTTATATGACCTCACGTAAAGCGACCACTAAGGTAAACAAAGTTCTGTTTCGATTCCGTTTCTCCCTCATGTTTCTTTATTTTGTACTTCACATGGTTCATAATTCCTTTAGCCTACTAACTCAAAATTCACGTCGTATGGAAACGCTGCTGGTATATTTTATTTGTTGAAGTTCCTTTTCGATTACTAAGGTGCTAAATTGGGACATTAAATTTTCTCTTTGAAAAAAAAATCATTGCGTATATGTGAAAAGCATTTCAAAGCTACAAAATAAACTTGGCTTGGAGTTCGTGCGTTTTCATATCTTTAGTCTGGGGGGAAGCCAAACCTCCCCTACCCTGCTCCGCAAGTTTCATGACTCATTCAAAGATTTAGGGGGTGTTTTTCTTAATTTCTCTCTTTAAAAGCTTCTCAAGAAGAATGCCGAAAATACCTTTTCCAATTTTTCCTTCCTTTCGATCTCGACCCTTTTAAGGTTCGCTCATCATAACAGTAAATACACTTTACTGTTCCACTAAGTCTTTCATTCATTCTCCATTTCGTCCAAGATATTTCTGTTGCTTTTTCTTTTGAGGATGTGTGCTACAATTTGCGTTCAAAGCGAGGGTCTCAATTTTTTTTTTTTTTTTTTTTGCAGAAACGAATGCTGATTCTCAGTGCAGTGATCTTTCCAAAGAGCAACAGAAGAAGCTGGTGTTACAGAGAGTTGCTAAGACCTTGAAGTCAAGAACAGATGTCAAGAGCTTACTCGCAAAGGTGTCATTTGGCGACAAAACTAGGTACTGTGTTCATTTTTGCAAAGTGAGTGGCACCCATTCATCTATATTTTCGCAGAGAGAAGATTTCCATCGACTTCATCACAATCCTTTCGGATTTGACCTCAGAAATACATAGTTTTTCATAGTCAATACAACAGCTAAATAATTCAGTCGTTTGGAGCAAAAGTCAGTCAAACGAGAAATGTCAGGGGGAGGGGGCTGTGTATTGAAGTAAGAGACAAAACGCCTTGGTCACACACTTTCAATACCTGGATAGAGGACATTCCGCAGCTAAGATTCTAAAGTTTTCAAATTTGTCAGCATGACCTGATTTGTGGAAAGGAAAAATTTTAATGTCCAACAAATTCGCAAACATTAAATTCCTGTTATTTAAGTGAAATTTAACTTGGACTGCTTTCAGTTGCTACAGTTTTTTAGCTCTAGAATCTGTTAAAGGAAATGCGCCTCGTTAGTCCACAACATTTTGACCACTGTGATGACGAATATCGTTGTCGATAAGAGTACAGACAACGCTGAACCACTTTCGATTTGTTTTTTACTACAATATTCAACGCCAAAGAAAGGTTTTATTTCAGAGCGTTACCAAAATCATGAGACAAAGAAAGAGCAAGCGTTGTCTATAACTTTTTCGCAATATGATTGGTTTATTTCCCAAAATGGGCCTTCCTGATTGGCTATTACACTCCGAGACAAATTGACGCGAGCATGGCGCGTACAGCGTTGTCTAGACTCTTATCGAAAATGGCAAATTAGCCAATCAAATTGCCAGATCAGAAGCAATTGTGGTAAAACTGTTTTTGACAATGCTCTTGTACTGACGACATTTTGTAAAAACCTCTCGTCCTCAGCTTGTGCGTTCGCATATTGTGAATTCTGCAGACGTTCTTCTGGTAGGAGTGGATTAAGATCAACAAACGAGCGGGTGATAGGTGTAGGAGACTCCTACTCCTATCGTCTCTGCCAACTGTATCTTGGTTTCAGCCTCTAGTGATACAGTAATTGTAACTAAATTGAAGGAATTTTCGCGTATGCACGGTCTAGAGCGATTTAATTCTTAGGAAGAAGAGAAGCGGTCCATGTGTAAAAATATGCGAGAAACCTGGATGGATTTGGATGATGTGCTAGAGTTTCAAGAGGATTTTTTTTTAAGATTTGGAACAGCCGGATTACACTTAGCGACAAAATGTAGAATCTCTGTCATTCGCTGTATGGATTTGGTCGGAGAGCCTCTCTTCTGTTTGTAAATTAGATTTCGTTTAGAGTGCTTTCCAAGGGATTTATGGAGTAACTTCTGTTGTAAAGGAAAACGATTTGCAACGCAGTTTTGCTTAGCACAGAGACTGAACATTGTTTATCGCCCTGTGTCAAGGAATCCAGGTGGCCCCCAGATTCCAGATCCCAGCTCAAGGATCCGGGATTACCAGTCGTGGATTCTTGACTCTACACTGGCGGGTCCACAGAAATTGATCCTGGATTCCATACAATGTATTCCGGAGTACACGCTCTAGATTCCGGATTCCAAAGCTTCACATTTGAGGAATTCCGGATTCTGGATTCCTTCACATCGGGCGACTGTTTAAGTAACCAGCTCTCGCTGCGTAACCGCTTATATAGGGAAGATATCTGTTTACAGACATTGCTTTTGTTATTCAAATGTGCCAACTACAGGAATAAAATACCCTTTTGTTTCAACAACCAATGAAGCTCTGGTTGGTGCATTAATAACAATAGGTGACGTCAACGATATATCTTCCCCATTTTCACCGTGTACCACAATTATGTCTCAAATAAATTCAATACTATTATTTTCCTTAGAAATGAAATTCCTGACGATGACATGGGCGCCAATGAGGAAATAAAAATACTTGGTGAGGCCATCGAGAAAGATGATTTAAAGGTGAATTAATGACGACGATTATGTAATTTAAACATTTAATAGCCCTTTTAATTAGAAATCCTCTGAAACTGGTGGACTTTCCAAGCGTGCTACATTTAAGTCTGCTACACATGCCTCTGCTGTCGCTCGAAGACAAGTAGGCAAAATTATCAAGAATCTTATTACTTCATATTTTTAAAGCCGGGAATGCAAACATTCTTCATCTCAGTATGGGGCAACTGACTTGGAATGAAATATGAAAACAAATGGCACATTTCCTATTCATGGTTCATCATGAAAAAAAGAATACTTTAACTCTTCAATTTTGCTTGCCAGAAATTTTATTCATGTTGACTAATCAAGAAAATAAGTGCGTTCAACCCAGTTCCGAAAAAAAAAAAGTATCAATGTCGTAACACACTACTCGTACTAATTGTCTCCACCAAGACCATGCCCAACAAGGTTCTTACTAATTAGAAAAGGAGCTTGTAGATGGATTGTAGTTTTGGTTAATTCAGTGTAGTTTATTATATCGTCTTAAGTCGTGATCAAATCCAGGATTACTCTACACTCAGTCTGTCAGATCAAACAGCTGTAAAAAGTGCGTTTTCTAACCATAGCGGCTCAGAAGTATTGATCCATGACAAATGGTGATTTCTCGACTCATTACCCATGTGAATAATATCTTTTTTTTTGTTTTGTTTTGTTTTGTTTTGCTTTTTTCTTTTCTTTTCTTTTCTTTCTTGTTTTTTTTTTTTCACATCACTTCGAGCATAACATCTTGTTGAATGATGCATTACCTGCTTATATTCTCTAGATTATCAAGGACATATACACAGATGACATGGGGTTCAAATTTCAAGAGTTTGTGCGAGATTTGAAGGTACCCTTCAAGCCCATCTTTCACTTTGACGCGGCTATCTTTTGATCATTGAAGCTGTTGATCAGACTATTTGAGGGTCTCTACCATGATTTTCATTTCATTTGTCAAAAATAACAACAACAACAACAACAACAACAAATGCAGCTGTTAAATTCCCAACTACAGGTCACCAAGTTGACCATCTTTGATTTCCCTTAGAACTTTCTCTTTTAAGAATTTGATAGATGTTTGTAGCTATAGACAACAGGAAAAAAATTTGTACCTGCTTAAAACGCAAATTTCTGCAGGTCGTTCGCTGTAAACGCAAAGTGAAAAATTCTCTGACATCCTATTTCGATCCATTTAGGTTATGTATTGATATGGCCAGAAATGGCCCAAGATGCACGGGAATTTCAATAAGCGTCACCGGCGAAGTGTCCCCTTGCTCTTCTCCCGAACTGCAACATCACTCGTGTCTCTGAATACAAACACTTAACGTCATTAAGTGTCCTCCAAATGCTGCTCCTCAATTAAAAATAAACAGCTGCATTTACCCTAAGCAAAACAATTAACACTAACCTTTCCCATGCATTACCTTCTGGTTTGAGATAGTTAGCAAATGCTTAAAATGAAAAGGAATCTTCGAGTTGGATGTGACTTATTGGGCTCTAACTCAATTATCCAGAAACTGAACTGATAGGAACGGTGTCGATTGAACCTGTCATGAGAAAAAAAAAAAAAAAAAAAAAAAAAAATTGCAAAAAAACCGATTTTCGCAGAACGTGAGATTTGCTTCCCTCACGACTTAGATTTGCAGAGAACTGAGAGGAAATGAAAAAACTCCAAAGTGATCATTAATGGACTACGTCAGTTGGGACACATGCGCAATAGGGAACGACTAACGGCGCTAATGGACATCATGATTCTATGAAAACAATCCTTCGAAAGCAAAATATTAAACAACTATCGCCACAAAAACCTTCTTCTGTATAATTACATAACGCTGACTGCAAGTAAAAAAAATACGATTATGAACGCGATTAAAGCAGCTGAAATAAGGTAATCGAAGAATTCGAAAGAATTGGAAAAAACCGAGGCATTTTCAAAAGCTCTCATCAACTCGCGCAGGCATATGCATGACAGATAAAATAGTGACTTTAAATGCTGCTATTAGGTCGCTTTCTTATTGCCGTCGCCGTCGTAGAGACTACAGCCCTTAATTGCTTAATAAGCACTTCTATTCATTTTTCCCTTTCTCTCCCAAACAGGAGACAGAAGACCTCAGTGTGAGCCACTCACTACCATCGCCCCATCCAAGCACCTTTTCAGTGGAAATTCCTCTACACCAGACACATTCCACACCGAAAACTCGTTTTTCTGGCATTCGGCGTCATCGCCGGCGGTTTTCCATCTCTTACGAATCACTGGTTTGGATTGTGTTTCTGGCGTTCACTACGCTGTGTATAGTTGATCACTTCGTCCTAAAAGGTGACGTGGTACTTGGAAGAGGAGGAAAGAATCCCAGGCTTATCTGGGGCACAAACATCGGTGAAACAGCAACTAACATAGTATGGGCTGTCACAGCACGCCTTCTTATAACCTCTCAGAATCTAATGTTTTACACGATGCTTTGGTGTTTCCCAAACTACCTCAGCGAGATTGCTCCACGATGGATCACGATAAAAGGGATTCGTGATGTTCATTTTCGAATTCATAGATTTACCGGCATCTTTCTCATCGCCATTCCCTCCCTAGCCCACGTCCTTGTGATCTTTGTCCCACCTCTCGTTGACGGCACGGCACTGAAATACTACCCACCAAGCACGTTCAACTACAGTACTTATCAAGACCACTTAAACTGGTCAACGTTCTGGGATCCTGCTGCAGTGCATGGCTGGACTTTTAACGATCACAATGGAGTTCATCTAACTGCAGATGAGATTTACCGTTTCGTACTCATGATTGTGCTTTTCTGTATCTTCTTTCCCCTGAGTAGATCACACTATGTCAACCAAAGAAGCTATTCACTGGCAATGGCCTTACACGTGTTTGCTGGTATCTGGTATGCTATTGACAATATTCGAAAGATCACTCATGGTCTGGCACACGTGGTTAATCTGCCATTGCTACTGATTTGGTGCTTGGACCGAGTCCTTTCTATCTGGGTTTACAGACGTCAACATGCTCAAATAGTGCGAAAGGAAGTCATCGGTAACAACGAGTACGTCGTTGTGTACATAAAACTGGACAAAAAAGTGACGCACGCTGTTGGTGATGTGTATTATACTCATCACTTTATGAGAGAAAGCTTAGGAGTCGTTCCACAGCGTTCACATCCCTTCACGACCTTTTTCAATCTATCGCAAGACACCACATGGGACATCGGTCTGGTGATTTCCATAATGCAGGATGGAGAACAATTGTTCCTTCCTTGGACAAGTTGGCTGGCCGAAGACGACAGATCCTACGGCTTGCACACATGGGGTCCTTATCGTTCGTCTGTAAGCCAACTGTATGATGAGCTTACTGAAGAGGCAGAACGCGGAGAGAAATCACCTGCCAATTACGTGCTATTCGCAACAGGATCTGGATGCGGATATCTTCTAGATGTCTTAAGCTGCCTGGCCAACGGAACTCGACCATTTTTTCCACGAGAAAGCCAAAAGGACAGCAAACGAAGCAAAGTTGAAATGTTCTATTCCGTTCGATGCCAAGCGTTTTTCCGATTCTTTAGTGAGCCAATCGAGGAACTTTTGAGAAAAATAAAAGCCAAGGGAAACATTGACATTTCCTTCAAGTTTTACGTCACAAATCCAGACGATCAGCCGTTGCCTAACGATACGAGGGACACCCAGATACAGCTCATACATGGCAGGATAAACTTCGAGAAAGCTCTAAGGTCCGCCAGCAAAACTTCCAAGTGCTATTTTGTAGGAAGACCAGCAATCGCCCAACAAGTAGAGGAAATATGCATCAAAAAAGGGATCGAGTTGATTAAAGATTACACAAATGGACAAGGAGACCAACAAGATCGTCGTGTCTTGATTAGTTACCTTAAGATAAGCTTTTGGGTTATATTTTTCATTGCTGCTGTTTGTGTTGTGGTTGGTCTCTTGATCGATGTTAGAGCAATTAAGAATAACCTGTGATCGCACAATTCTCCAATTTGAAACAAGAGCGAATTCTTGTAAACTAGCTCTGTGTCCAATTTTGTGAGTCGAAAATATTTTCATGTCTTAGCTAATCGAAGGCTCAACCGCGCTTAGCGGGGACTGCTTTTATTGTTACTGAAATTTCATGATTGGTTGCCCGATTAATTTAATCCTGGATTACAGGAAACCTTCGTTGCAGTTAACTTCGTTGTTTCAAAAAAAAAAAAAAAGTCCTCAAAATTTTTAGCCTTCGATTTTGACGTAGACATTTGTTTTTCTTTAGCCTAAAATTACATAGTTAAACCTTTTTTGACTTACTAAAATTCATACTTAGGTTGGTACTTAATCATAGCTTAGTGTTGATCTGCTTTCAGGTATTGAGATGCAAGCTCAAGTTTGATTACCACACGAAGTGTCCTTTACGTCTAAACCCCACTTTCGTACTTACGACAGCGCAACCGATTAGGGCTCGTGTTTTTTAGTTAAGGGTTATCTTATCTGTTTATGTTTACTTTGAGAAGTAAAGTTAGAGCGACACTGGAGACATTTACAAGTGATGTGGAAGTTGAGAAAAAGGGTAAGGGGACACTTCGTGATATCATACAGAACGTGCATCTCTTTGGCCTGCATTTCTGGACATAATTTGTTGATTGCTTAGGTTCCGTAATTGTTTTAGGCATTTAACATTGGTTGTAATTTTACTACATTCATTGATAATATCTCCAAAGGCAGTAGTGACAAATAACTGGCTGTTAGGCTTGCACAAGGATAGTGGAGTGCCATTTCGTCCATTGGCTTCTCTTAGAAATACTACGAGTAATAATTGACTCTAGAGCTGCTCCAGATGTTAATTGTAGTTGTACGCAGAATGCAATGTATCCAGGGCTCAGGTAGAGGAATGGCCGTTTACAAACCAAGCAGCTTTAGCAAGGACAATAATTATTCAAATACTATAAGATTCAACAATTATGTTTTAACATTTCCTTTGCAACTGGCACGTAAGGGTCCGCGTGCCAGACCACAGTTCTCTTAACTTGCACGCTTCCATGGTCAAGGATGAATTTATATACCAGTTGTTAACTCAAACGATCCCAAAATGCCATACGCGTTCCAAAGTTCCTTTTTGGGAAGTAAGTGTGAAAAGAATAATCTACCTTGTAAGTGTTCTTACTTCTCACTACGAGATTGGCTCGAAACGTCAATCAGAGGAAATCTCAAAACCAACTGAGGACAGCGATGGACGCGTTTTTTTCAATTTAACGTTGTGGTTAGTTAGTTAGTTTTTTTTCAACCTTACGTTAAACGCCTGGCTGTCACAGCGACCAAGTAGCTCAAACCATCAATCAGATGCTGTCGTCACCAAGACTAATGTCACGTGATACCTTCCTTGTCGACAGGGTTCCAACGCGGTCTCGAGCTGGTTTTCGCCAATTTACCTCAATCATCTGCAGCAAAGAGTTTTTTTTTTCCCTTAAAGCAAAGCAGCTCTTCCCAAAATTCCATTTCACTTCTATGAGTATCATTGACAAATATTCTCAATCAGTTGCAACGTATCTCGTAGCGAACTGGAAGTAAAGCGAATTAGGTCACGTTTGAACAAATATCAAATAATT
>NC_090876.1:16087546-16092546 GCF_036669935.1 Montipora foliosa
TGACAGAGGGAAAATTTTAATCAAGCACGATTCCGTTGTAAAGAAAAATGAAAGTGAGAAAACACCACAACGGGGGTAAAAGTCTTTGATTTGGTTGTACAAAAATATATTATTAAATATTAATAATTATACATATGGATAAATATTTTAGTTTCGTTTTATAGAAATGTTATTCTTCGAAACCTTTTAAATTCCATAACAATAAAAACAAAAGCTAAACCTCGCCAGTGCGTTCATTTATATTCAACTTCCTCACACCAGCTGAAACGAGGTCGAGGGGCCGTCACAACTGACAACTCTCAATAAAGTCGCATATTTTGGAAGTCATGTGCCTTTGAAATTACTACAAACATCTGTATAGGTAAAATAAGATGACATTCACTAAATTAAGTTTATAGACAAAGGAAAGCAAAGAAAAACGTAGGCGAGGGTCTGAAACCATTATACTTGTATTTGTCTTTTAAGTCATCAACGGTATTTCCTTGACTAATCGTGTTGCAAACTATTAAATTCTCTAAGATTCTAAGAATATTTTAACAGACGTACTCATCACAATCACCGGAAGGCTAACCGTTTTGAAATGGATGATTACACATAAATACTCCAGATATGTGGCCGAACTCAGTTGTAAGGGCTCGGAATACTCATTGCGTAAAACGCAACCATTTGGTGAGTGGGCGACCACGAAACAGGCTTGTAGGGATGAACTTGTAGTTTATGTGTTTTTTCTTCCGTATATATATATATATATATATATATATATATATATATATATATAGGGAACATATATATGACTCTGAGAGTGTCCCCAAGGATGGCGTCGAATGTCATGAACAAGTAAGTGTTGGCTAACTGAGGCAAGCCTTCAATTCTCATATATTTCATTTCGTCTTTATTAGAATCCGCCAAATAAATAGTGTTCAATTTTTTTTACTGCAGTTTTCATTGAGAGTCCATGGATGCCTAGAGCCATGTGTAATGTGTTTTCCTTTACAATTATTTGGGCGAGGACGACACGTAAAACCATATTAGCTTCGGCGCAATTGTGCGGGAACTGCGGCAAGCGAGAAAACGACAGCCATTGACAAACGATAAACTTCGATTCCGCATTATTAGATAAAAAGAAGTAAATTTTAGCTTTAAATTTACATTGAGAACGCAGCGCGAATTACCTCCACTATTAAGAGCAGAGAGCTGCGAACTTCGCAGTAAATCATGTAAACAAGCAAATACTAGGATTTTAGTGGAAAGAATCAAGATCGTCAAGTTGAACACTTTCCTTGTTTCCATAATACACCAACTAAATTATATGTGCCACGAAGGAAGACATTCAGTAAAGGAATGTTCCTCTTTTTGTTTTCAATTAAGAAATACCGTACTTCAATTAAAATAATGAGGAATTAATGTTTCATCAAAGATGGAGTTCTAACATATAATCTTAAGAGTGCTAGGCTCACAAACAGAACCCTGTAACGAGAATAGAGCTGTATCGTAGCCAAGAATTAGGATAAATTACACATAAAACAGGAAACTGTATCTTCGTCAGTAGTGAAATTGTGTTGAGAATGTGATCAAAATGGAGTGTGGCTGCAGTTCTAATGGTATTTGTTCTTTCAAACAATTAGAGTAACCGTAGGTTGGATTGTGGTTTCCTTTCTTTAGCAGACCATAATTTCGGTGGTGGGCTATAATTTTCGAATATTCGAACTCAAACTTTCCAGAAGCACTGCGATTTTAGACATTTTTCTGAACCTGAGATTTCCTAGATATTCGTAAAAGTAGTGAAGAGAAATTCTGAAATTATGAAATTTATCGAAATTATGAAACTGTGATATTGGAAATAGACTAAAATTTGGAGATTGTTGATCAGGGGCACCCAACGTCAATTCTCGGAAATTATCTGTTCGGAAGACGATTTGAGATTAGAATTTTCGGAACATTTGTTGTAAAATTTCTTACTTGCCTGCATGTCCTATGATTTTCGTACATCTAAAACATAATAT
Source organism: Montipora foliosa (assembly GCF_036669935.1). Taxonomy (NCBI): domain Eukaryota; kingdom Metazoa; phylum Cnidaria; class Anthozoa; order Scleractinia; family Acroporidae; genus Montipora; species Montipora foliosa. The sequence goes on from NC_090876.1 coordinate 16,089,550, forward strand.
AATTGCCCATTTTGAACGAATTTTTACGCTTAAAAGGTCACCTAGAATTTTCGGGAGCCTTTTTTCTGGCTGAAATTTTCGAAAAGGCAAGTTTTGATCCCTCTAATTTTCGGATCACTAGACTTTCAGCTAGGGAATCCGAAAAGAGAAAATTTTTAGGGAATAAAAATATGCGTCTATCTACCGTTAATTATATAAAAACTGAAATACATTTAACAATGCTATGTTTAAGTGGTTTTGAACTACAGTCTCGTTGGGTGCCCGTGGTTGATGTTCATGCAAACATTAAATGTTTGCTAAGAGATTTGTGTTACAAGCAATCAGATCATTTTTTTTTTTTATTTAGGGAGGGGTAATTTAACTGTTTGTTTTGACGACTGGTGAACCAATGTTACTGACTTTTTTCTGCTCTAGAAGAGGACAAGGTCAATTTCACTAATCATCTCGTTGACAAGGGCGGCAACCTTCGTTGCATAAAGTTTAAAACTGATTGTTGTTGGCGTCAGACGCCTAAGTCCTTTCAAGGAACAATTGTCAATTTTCCTTTCAATTTTGTAACATCTTTTGACGATCAGTTTATGGCAATTTACATTTACAAAGTGTTTTATCTTTTTAAGTTTTATCCATTTCACGAAATCGTCAGTTTGAACTGTAGAGCATGAGCGCTAGACCGTATCTGCTCGTGGACAATTGGGATCATTCTCAGCAGCTGGGAACAGAACCTTACATACAAAGAGTAACAGAATTTAATATACAACACCTTGTATATTCCACTGCACCAAAATTACCCTAGTTTAGTTGTTGTGTTACTGAATAACGAAATTAAACTAAAATAGCTCATCACTAAAAGTCCTTCTTAAGAGCGCCTCTCAGCAATTTTCACCTAAGACCGTGCAAGATAAAAAAATCGAAAATTGCCAAACTTTGTCACAATAAAGTACTACCAAAACCATTTTTAAAAAAATATGTTTTAGTTTGTTTCGATAATTATTTTACCTGGACGGCGATTTTTTCGGTATGGGGCCTTGTGAGCGAGTGAAAACGACTCCAAAATGTTGCTCGTTTGAATCGCTATTTTTGAAATAACCAATGGGTAACTTGAAATTCAAAACAACATGGCACAACTAGAGTTATTCCTTCACCCTTTAGCGCTGTTAACGGTACAATATACCAAAACTGGAATTTTTGACCAAATTTTAAAACTTAACCTTTTTTACATTGATTACAGAGTGCCAAATTTGTACGAAATTCGACTGTCAAAAAAGCATCCTGGTACATGGCTTTCTCAAACGGGACGATATTCATCGGAATAAGCAATGTTTCTGCTGCAATTAAATTCAATAAAATTTTTGGGTATTTTTGAGGCCCAATTTCAACATGCTGTTTGTCAACAAAAGTCGACCTTTGACCACCAAAGCGGAGGCGAGGTATATTAAAATCACACACGCTAATCTCGATTTATTCACTGAACAATTCGAGTCTTTAGGTTTACTGGAACTACTGTAGGTAAAATGGAACGTGTCATTTGAAATTTAACTGTTTAGGTTCAAGACTGACATTTCCGGTAATTATATTAAATGACTGACCTAAAAATTTGCATACTAGTAAGATTCATTCCATTCCATATTTTTACGCAAACAAGTTTCCTTAATTCACTTTCTGAACATACCTGCAAAACAAGCAAACAAAAGTATCCCCCTTTATATAAGTATACGCTTGTTGGATTTTCCTCGAAGCCCTCAAACGACCATCGAACCAGTCGAACGCTTTGTGACCTTCGCGAGTTGTGTCGTCAGAGCTGTCACGCAAGAGATAAGGACAAAGCACACAGACCAATGGCTTCGTGCGGTTATTCTGAGTTTGTTGGGGGAATTTGTGGCCCAAGTTCTGATAATCCAGCAAACGTTCAATGCGTAACAATAGCAAAATGTGATAAGGACACCAAGGCACACTTAAGAAGTTATAAAGTGTCGGATTCTTCTCTGGATACAGAGGCTAGGCTCGCACGTGCAGGTCAGCTTTAACTGAAATCACTTAAATTAAGATATTGAGCAGAAAATCACTGTGCGAAATCTGCAGATACTACCTATTACAGACTTAACGTCAAAAGCAGAATACCCGCCCACAAGAAATGGACCCTAAAAACACTGCTGCCGCAGTGTCGCAGTCGTGTTGTTGGATACACCTCGTTCTTTAATCCATGAGGCAAGCACTGCGGCACTAGCCAGTCCACTCAGCTCAATTTAAACTTAAGTCGACTAAGCCACTGCGGCAGCAGCCATTCTACTCAATTCACTCTATCCGACGTGAACCGCGCGAAACCCACTTTCGTTCTCTTCGGCACTGCGGCTAGCGGTAATGCATCTTTCAGGCATTTTTTCGCATCAACGCTCAAATCCTCACGTTCTCTGACCACGTGTTCCTGAATCTACGTCATAAGTCGAGAGAAGACTTCCGCTAGTGGTATGCCAAAATGGCGGGCAATTTGCATGCTACTTAAAAAGTCGTAGAAAATTCGGCTCTCGTTTGAATGGAAAAATCCTTTCGCTAAAGTTTATTTTTCAATATGGACTTTCAAAAGGCAACTGCAATGTTATGATACCATATGAAACACCAATAAATGCTTAACCAGATGCACTCATTAATGTGACGTAATAGGTTACCATGGAAACATATGAGCCATCAAAAAAAACGCTATATATTATCTTTAAACGCGTACCTCGCAAAAACGAACTCCGTGATTCCCATTTTTTATTGCTGGAGAGTAATTGGCACCCTAAGACAAAACTCATTGCAAAGTTTAAGAAAATAGGCCATTTCCGAGATCATGCCTGTTTCCTCTTCAAACCTGTTCTAAGTGCAAAGTTAATCTCGTACTCAGATCTCACTCTGTCACTGGAAATGTGAGATCTGGTAAAGTTCGACAGTACACCATTTTTCATTGGCTACTAAAAAAAGGTTGCGGCATTGCAATCTACGCTCCGATTGGCTTATTTT
>NC_090876.1:16097546-16115046 GCF_036669935.1 Montipora foliosa
AGGTGAAAATTGCTGAGAGGCGCTCTTAAGAACGCCCAATTCTAAAAGGATTAATTATGTACGAAGCTTTGTCGACTGGCTTTGTCGACTGGCTTTTTTGTAAATGGAAAACGCCCATGGTCACAAAAATGAGAAAGAAGAAAAGGAGGACTCTTTCAGACGGAGCGTTTCCCCGTTTTCTAACGCTATCGTTAGCAGAATTCCAAATGCTCTTTCATTTTATATGTAGTAAGCATCAATAAACTTGGATGTCAGCATGGATTAACTGAGACATGCTATAACAGCATTTTATATTGTTTTTAGCTTCCTCGTTCCAGTGCTGAAACGAGGCTTGAGCAAAGGAACAAGGCCGGCTTTGAACCGAACCAGTCAAGGAGCCAATAGGAATTTCTGAACCTAATCTCGAAATATGATTGGCAATTTTATTTGTGTATGACAGCACACTATGATGAAAAGGATGGAATCATTCCGTTCCGTTAACTCACGAACCGACACCAGAGCTGAAAAGCCAAAGAAGGCAGCTGCACTTTAGGCGATTTGGTTTATCTGCCCTGCAAGGTATTTGACAGTAAGATCTTTCTCAAATTATACGTATTCCACATTGAACGTTTTTTCCCAAGATTCCGAATCTGAACATTCTGCAATGAATTAACCACTGGGTTTAACTATCAAGGATTTTTCTTTTCTTCCCCGGATAAACCCTTATGCCGATAAACCAAACTTACAAGTAGACATTTTTATCACAAATCGTGGACAACCCCAATAAGATTTCATTTTTTCTTTCTAGTAATGTCATTCTGGGCACCCGCTATCTCTAGGTTTAGTAGTCACGCACAAGAAAAAATTATGAGGGGATCCTATAATATTTTTTTCGTATTGCCTTTTCTCTTATCTTCCGGGTCAAATCGTTTCACCGATTTCAGCAGTTTTACTTTCCTAAAATGTCTTTCTGAGATTATTTTCCCTTTATTAATTTACCGGCACTTGTCAACGAAAGCTCAAAAACGTGAATAAACTCCACTTTAAGATTATTACGTTAAGTCCAATTCAGTCTTCTTCAAAAAGTGATCTTTTTGGAACGTTTACTGGTTTACCTAACACTGAAGCTTCGCAAACTCATTATATTTGTCTCGTTTTTTCCGAATGTCAAAACTGATATGTTTAAGAAACACCCCTTTATGTGAAATGGAACTGGAAATCTTTGTCTTACTCTCCTAGAAATGCCGCTCCCTTCTTTCTTTGTGGCCGATATGATATTTAGGGTCCAACGAATTTACCTTAAGTAATCGATTATCTAACTGTCGATTATCTCAAAGGAAATGTTTTTAAGAACCGGCCTGTAAGAATTTCCGTTGAAGGCGAAGCATACACAGATTTCTAGTTTTCTGTGTTACCTAAGATTGCAACCAGAATTACCGGGGGAAAAATGCCGTGAAATACGTTTTCCGAAAGAAAACAAGTAACGTGAGTGAAATGACGGAACTAAATGTAACGAGTACAAGTGCGGACTGTTAATCAGATAATTTTATAAGAGATCTTTTGATGACGGTGTGGGGAAAATCACTCTAGGTTAAAAAAAATTGCCACGAACTTCCAATTCCCGGGGGGAAAAAAGATGGCAAACCCAATTTTTCCTTCTAATCCTGGCCAAAAAAAAATTGGCTGGCCTTGACTCCGGAGGCAAGACACCGCGCCCTCTGAAGTTTGGTAGAGTTTGACAAAAATGTGTAAGCATGTGCGGTTGACCATCTTTTTTGCAAAGCACTTGAATAAAAACTTCGCTATCCCTGCCTGGAAGATACTGAGAGCTGTCTTTAATTCGTGATTGTAGTTTGGTTGAAGAACCCCTTTTAAAAACAGTTATTAATTTTGAAATCGGAGAAGAAAACAACGTAAGATAATCGTTTTAGCGTTCGTTTCTCCTGAAACGGAAGTTTTATCATTGTTTTGGGTTTAGGTTGGGTGCCCCCTGCGGTCTTTCTGAAATGAATTAGCGAGAAAACAATTGTGAGAATTTTTTTAACTTTACATTTTAAATGAGTCATGTCCCACGATGTAGTCAACTGCGATAGAATCACAACGTTTCGGTTGCCTCTTCGCGATTTGCTCTTAAAATCAAAGAAGGGTTGCACATATTTTCGGACAAACCAACACTTAACGCACAGGTCAAACATGTTAATTTTAAACTTTTGGTTTAATTTTGAATTTCTATTGTCAACGTTTCAGTTTCATTCTGCCTACTGCTTGTCTTCATCAGACGACGATATCTGATGATTGTAAAGCACGAAGATTTAACAGCTGTGATTAGTGCATTTCGATCGTCACTGTTCCAGTCGGATGGTTAATTAACTCTTTTCACACACTGTCATTCGAACCTTTGATCATCACCATAGTTTCTACTGAACTACCTGCCACAAACACGCAAAAAAATCTGCTAATGATATGACAATCGGATAAAAGTGCCAAAGCTCCAGATTAAAATGGTCCATCTCGATTGGTTTTTAATGTAGCGAATAAATTACAAATGAGTGCAAACTATTTTGATTCATTGTTACCCTGGAGGAACAAACGGACAACAATATACTTACAGTTTGTATATACTTAGCCTCCATGATAAGCCAATTGTTTGACGCTCGTAAAATTTAAAGGAAGCCAGATAATTTGTAATTATAAGACGGTTAGCTTTGACTGCACGGAAAGACACCCTGAGTGTTTTGCAAAGGTTACAGTGAATGACATGATTTGATTGACCAAAGAAAACACTTGTCGATGCATCTGCGAATTATCTTGCAAAGAAAGAGAACCTGAAAGTGACATTTTTATAGGTCTCTATTAGACGTTTTTGCAGATACGGCGGCCATTTTGATTTCTATTGTTTCAAATAGCTATTATGGGATGCCCAGGGGGCAAATACATATTAATTTGCCCCCTGAGCATCCCATAATGTCTTCCGAAAAAATAGAAATCAAAATGGCTGCCGTATCTGCAAAAAGGTCTAGTCCCTTAGGATTGCGGCACCTGGAAACGGACAAGCAACTAATACATATTTTTAAATATTTAAGAATTGGTTCATGCTTAGCGTGCGTATATCGAGTTTTAATATTCAACACGTTGTGACAATGTCCAAATATGGTCATAGCGCGTTCAAATTTTCGTCGTGCGCACTCAACATATATCCTGCGATATATAATTTTGTGTGTCGCAGATACAAGTGGTAGTTTTTCCAGCTTTTTATTCCAATAAACGTAGAAAATTGTGCTTTGTCATCAATGTGTTGAATAATAAAACAATTATCCTGGTCAATCTTGCCGAACATCACCTGATTTTAGCCAACTCGACCTATGGACTCGTCGGCTAAGTATCAGGCGATATTCCGCGCGATTTCGCGGGATAATAGTTAAATACACGTAATTTTGTGTATCGCGGTGAAAAATGTTAGTTTTTCTAAGGTTTTGTTTCTTCAATAAAGGTAGAAAATTGTGCTTTGTCAACAATGTGTTGAATAACAAAACAATTATCCTGCTCAATCACGCAAAAAAAAATCCAAACTTCGCGTGACTAAGTTATAACTTTCAGCAACCGTGGGGTAACTTCTTAACCGTAAACGCCACTCGACGACTGTTTGACAGCAAAATGGTATCACATTCGGCTAAAAGTGCCAAACCTCCACATTAAAATGGTCCATCTCGATTGGTGTTTAATGTAGCGAATAAATTACAAATGAGTGGGTGGATTCTCTTCTTAAGTTTCTAAAGCAAACTATTGTGATTTATTGTTACCCTGGAACAATATACTTACAGTTTTTATATACATTGCCTCATAAGCCAATAGACCCTTCCACGGTTTTTGGCACCATCTTAGTTGGGGGGCAAACACAGCTAAATTTACAGTAAATGTATGGAATTTTGGCCGACTCTGAACAGCTGTAGTGCCGCTAAAAAGAGACGGATTTCCATGGTGATAGTGTCTTTCAAAAGACATTTATACTGAGATTATTTCCATGAAATATAAAGAACAGATTCAAGCTACAACGACCATAAACGAATTTTTAAGATTCCATACAAACCCTTCTAAAACCATCACGGCAAATTGCCGCGAAATTAGAAGCAATATGAAAATATTTATTATTGGAATTTACGGACATCATACCTTCCTTAATGACCTTATTTTCTGTTGAATGAATGATATCAATAAAAGTATTTAAAATAGTGGCAAAAGATGGAAATCTGTCTCATTTTAGGGGCGCTTCAACACGTTGTGACAATAGGGCCGTTTATACAAGAGAAAATAAGCCGCGGCTTACTCTGGCCGCGGACTACATAAGGCGCGAACACCCCGTATAAATGGTCAAAATCTACGTTCACGGCTTTCTCAAGCCGCGGCTTATCCTGGCCTGGGAGTTTATACTCGTATAAATAGTTCCTTTCGCGTATTATGAACGCCGCGGCCGCGGCCAGAGTAAGCCGCGGCGTATTTTCTCTCGTATAAACGGCCCTAATGTCCAAATATATATGGTCATTGCGCGTTCAAATTTTCGTCGTGCGCACTCAACATATATCCTGCGATATATAATTTTGTGTGTCGCAGATAAAAATGGTAGTTTTTCCAGCTTTTTATTCCAATAAACGTAGAAAATTGTGCTTTGTCATCAATGTGTTGAATAATAAAACAATTATCCTGGTCAATCTTGCGGAACATCACCTGATTTTAGCCAACTCGACCTATGGACTCGTCGGCTAAGTATCAGGCGATATTCCGCGCGATTTCGCGGGATAATAGTTAAATATGCGTATTTTGTGTGCCGGGGTGAAAAATGTTAGTTTTTCCAGGTTTTTTCTCGAATAAGCTTAGAAAATTGTTCTTTGTCAACAATTTGTTGAATATCGCCTGAGGCGATATTCTGCGAGATTTCGCAGGTTAATAAATGAGTTGCCAGTAATCGGATCCCTGTTCATACGCAGAGGGTTCTGGGATCGCCAGGGGGCAAACATTGCAAGTCGCTGTAAGAAACTTATTTCGACGTCCAAAAAACGATTTTGGAGAGAGCTCAACGCTTTTTTCGAAACAGATTTATCAGAAATCGATTTGGGTAATGTTGATACGTGGCAAGTGTAAGTGTTTGTTTGAATAACCGTGAAATATGAGATAAAATTTACTCGGATTAATGTTGGTCGCGTGAGGTTTATTGTGAAATTGACATCTTGTCATGGTCTGGAAATATTACAAAATTAGGTACAAATCTGGAGAATTAACACAATAAAGTATTTTTAGCTGTATTTACGTGTGTCTAGGCTATTTTCATATTCGTTACGTCTTGCGTAAATGAATTATGGCTGCTGGAAAATTTACTTCCTCTCCCTCCTCAAAGGAGAGAATCGTTGTCAGAGGAGATGGAAATTGTGTTTACAGAGCTATTGCTCTTTGGAGGGATGAAATGAGGGATGAGAAACACGAGGAAATCCATAGATTAAGTTCTTGTTTGATTGAGAAAAATCCACTGCACGGTTTTCGAGCCGCTACTATTTTCTACAAACTCTGTGAGAGTCCAATCACTTTAAAGAATAACGATGATTCTGCTCAAGCCGCAAAGCATTTTAATCTCCTTTTGTTTCGAGGCAGCTGGTTTAATGCTCCTCTTTCATAGAATAAAGCAGGCTCTGTTCCGATAGATTTAGATAACAACTGGAATTCATATCTGATATGCCCCAGCTGTTACATGTAAACAAACAACCTTTTCTTCTGTCAAACTACCATCTACCTGTAGAACTACATGTATTAAAGTCACTGGATCTAAGCAAACTTGTCAAGCTCCACTATGACTTCGACCAATACAAAAGCGTCATCTTCATTTACTAGCTCTCTGTAGATCTGATCTTTGGAACACTGAGGTCTTTGAGGTTTTAGTACTCTCACAATCATACCCTCTTATATGCAAAGTTGGTGTAGGGCATTCAGAGATTCTGTAACCTCGTACAAAATTATTTCAACAGACATTTGTACTCATGGAAACCTTGCATTGGTCACGATTAATAGCTCTAGCCCACGACAAAACATCATTGTTATTCCTGGGCGAGTAAAATCTTAGTTCCAACGCGAGGAAGAATATTTTGTTTCTTTGGGACAATGATCACCAGTAGGCATATTTCCAAGATTATTTGAGTTTAGAAATAGGCCAAACCCAGCGCATACACACGTAAAAACAACTGAAAAGCCTTTACTGAGTTATTTCCTCCACATTTATTCCTCATTTTGTAGTATTTTGAGACCATTTCACAATAATTCTTCTTACCCAAGCAAGGAAGGTTTTCAGAATATTTTATCTCATATTTGACGGTTATTCAAACAAAAATTTACACTTGCCGCGTATCAACATTGTCGAAATCGGTTTCTGATAAAACTGTGCCGAAAAAAGCTTTGATCTCTCTCCAAAATCGTTTTTTTGGACGTCGAATAAGTTTCTGCCATACATTTTTCTCACGGCGACTTGCAATCTTTGCCCCCTGGCGATCCCAGAATCCTCTGCGTATAAAGCACGGATCCGATTACTGGATTACTGGGGAGGTTGCTAAGCACGAAAGAAGCGTAAGAGTCGCACGAGGCGATAGCCGAGTATGACCATAGCTTCTTCTCGCACCCATAATTCGATTTATGCACAGCTTTAAAAGCATGAACCAATTCTGTTTATAACATAGCGACAACAACTTGAACAAAAGTAATTTAAGAAACAACCATAACAACAAGAATTTCTACCTTTGAAAGTTGCCACGGGCCAATTTGCAGCCTTTTTCGTTCTTTTTGATTGGCTTTCAAATACAATTCTGTGCATTATTGGTGTTGAACGTGCCTGTTGTGCTTCGTTTTCGTTGCCCCCAGCTCTATAGCTGGTTGGCTTCCCTGCTTGCTGAAAATTCAATGCCGGGAAAAAAAAAATTTGGGTGGTCCTCCCTGGGTTCTTCCACTTACTTCTTTCACTGTCAACTACAAGGGAACTCGCAAAACTCGACAAAAACTTAGGATCTAAAATGAAGCTGTACACGTACACCATAGTCGCTTAATAGGATTTGGATTGGACTAGCACGCTATGCTATAATTTGTGTAATTGAATTGAGTTATTATTATTATTTTTATTATTATTATTATTATTATTATTATTATTATTTATTTTTTTTTTTAATCATCATCTGGCTATATCACAGCGTTTGCCACGGGAGTATCCCCTATCAGCAGCTAGTAACACACCCTCGTAGCGTTCTAGGGTTTTTCGGAGAATTCCCGCACACCCCAACAGTACAGATCTCGGTAATGCCTGGATGGTTAGACCAACGTGCAGGTTTTCAAGCTACTTCTGCAGGTTGTTGGTGAAAGTACGTACAGCGCCAATCACAATGGGGTGATTCTTACCTTACAATTATGATGATGATAATGATGGTTATCATTATTATTATTTACTCAATATAATTACACAGATTTAAAAAAAACGAAGAAAGCCCCCCGCAATTAGACCAGTTTATACAAGACATTGAAGCTCCTAATAGAAATAACTGTCTGGTACAAACAAACAAACAAACACAGTAACAATGTACGACTCATACGTTTCCTTTTCCGTCTTCTAAGCTGTTGTTGCTGTCCATTTGAGAATCCTTCATTAAAGAAGTGGTTAATCCTGAATACAACTTGTACGTCTCTTGCCGTTGATTGCAAAATTAAACCTTAGAATTCAACTTAGCTTTCACCGAGAATCGTGGCATTCCACTGACTAGAAGTCGATAGATTCAGCGTGCCAACAAGCTATTACACGCTAAAATTTAGAAATTGTTTCATCGACCTGCAATCCCCCTCTCATGAAACTCACCTGTTGTTACCTATCCTCCGCTTGCCAGGTGGCACATAGGGCCTCCACAGAAGCTTTCCATGTCTGTCTGTATACTGCAATGCCCCGCACCTCGTCCCACGAACCCCATCCTCCTTCTTTCATCTCCCTCTCTACGGTCCTTCTCCACGTTGTCTTTGGTCTCCCCCTCTTTCTTTTTCCCTCCGGTATCCAATTTAACGCCGACCTTGTATTAACGCCTTAGAATGTGGCCAATGAATTTCCATCTTCTTCTTCTTACTTCCTAACTCGCTGGTGACATCTCCGCCCTGGCTAGTAACTCTTTGGTGGTGATGTGATCTTGCCAACGTATGCTGTGAATCTTCCGATGGCATATGTTTTGAAACACGTTGAGAACGTGTTCATCGCTCTTAGTCATTTTCCAGGTCTCACATCCATACATCAAGACAGGCAAGACAAGGGGCTTGTACAGTTTCATATTCGTTCTCTTTGAGTTGCTCTTGGAGTTCCAGATCTTAATTAGCCTGATATATGTCCCTCTTGCCTTTGAAAGTCTGTTCTGTAAGTCCTCCATCCCACCTCCTTCTTTATTGACTTTGGCGCCAAGATAGGTAAACTCCTCTACTTCTTTGATGTTTTTACCCACTATGCTGATAGGTGCTTGAATCTTCGCATTGATTCGTATGACGTTGGTCTTGTCAAGGTTTATTTTTAGGCCGACATGAAACTCAAGAGATCTAATTATGACAAGGTTTAGAACTTCGAAAGGACATCATCAAATTAATGTTAAATTTTCATTGCCAACTTAAGAACTATATGGGGGTACGTTGGAAAGTGATGGAAATCGATTAAGAGTAGAAAATACCTTGCAATTAATCTTGATATGTTTATCTTAAAAATACGGAACTAGCCAGTGACTTCAAGTCTCCTCCTCCACTAACTACGAATTATTTAAGTGTTATCTGTCTCATCAGAAAATTTGCATGTGCGACAAGAGTACCATTTCTTTCACTTATAGTCCTGTGTTGAGCCAAAAGAATTGTAGAATTAGTGTGACATTGCCTCTTTGAGTTATAATAAACCTTGAGAGTTTATCTTTTTGTAAGACTTGGAACAGAGCTTGTAAAACACTCAAAATATTTGAGACTGAGATATTGAGAATGACGCCATTTTCCGCTGAGCCGTTATTCTGAAGTGTTCCCGGTTCTGCATGTCTTTTTACGATTTCTATGATCTGATTCACCTGTTTGTATGTTTTTGAGCCGGAATCTTTATCGAGGCGGTGTCTTTTTGAAGCCAAACTTCTCTTTCCAAATGTAGTTTTTCTCATTTTACTTGCTGGATTTTGTGAGGCCTCCCTCGGCGTATAAGAAAGGCCCCCAATTTTTCAAAAGCCGTATAACTTTATCCTGTAGATAAGTCACTATCCGATAGTTTCAATCCGTGCAAAGATTTCAGTGCTTGCTCAGGTAACTGCGAACAAGCATGCACATACATACATTCCATCCTAGGAGACCCAGGGGCAGATCGCAGAGGCAAGGGCAAGTCTAAAAGAGCCGAAGAAAATGGCGACGAAGAAGAGCCCCTGGGATCACGTTCTTACCAGACCAGTTCCAAACAGTCGTGGTAATTCGGAATTCTGATTGGTGCCAGAAATTCTTTGTGTTTTTCTGCCCAATCAGAGGTCAGCAGGCCGTGAAGTCGTTTAGTGGCTTCTTACAAGGAAAACACTTGATCGCCATACTCGCCTGGTTCGTTTGGCAAGGTTTTGCTCGAGGAGAAAAGTCTCAATCACAGCGCAAAATATACAGGAAATCGTTCGGACTATCGGCGGAGATATACGCTGGACCTTTCGGAGGTATCGTTACAGTAGCGTATTCCCAAGTTTGCGAGATTTGTTTAAAGATGTCCTCCCCGATTCACCTAACATAGCAGTGATTAATTTTGATCTGAAAATTATTTTTATTCTGCCCCCTTTTCCTGGTCGAGGTATTACTAGATTTCTTGCATCAATTGCTGTGGCTGAAACGTTGCTAATCTCGACCAATTCTTGATCGCACGGGCCACACTCCTATGTCGAGCACACAGTCATCTAAGAAAGTACACTTCATTAAAGACTTTTTTCTTTTGCACAAGTTTCCGGCATTCTTGGTCCAACTCCAAGCAAGAGCGGTTGATCAGTGCCTTCTGGATGTTGCCAAATTAACAGCTGATGTGTTCTTAGCCTTGGCAAGGGCAATACACAGGCTGTGCAAATGTGCTGGCAATTCGTTTGAAATAGGTTTACTTTGATAATGGACAATAATTTGAATGATAGCACATAATATTCTGACTTTAGTACCGCTGCAAATATAATTTAATCTTAATTACTCACTCACTCGCTGTAACATCCAAACTGGCGTAAACCGGCCAGACTTAGTATTTTACTCTGTCCAACGCCAGACGATTTTACTCGTCAATGGGGAACTCCCGGGAGTCAATGGGTTAACCTTGATATTTCTCTTACAGCGTCCCAAAAATGTGAGAACTTTTAAAAAGTCACATTCTTTCAATATTTTTTTATGAATTTACCAGATTTATTGGACACATCAGAAAAAGTAGCACAATATTTGAGTTCAGGGAAACAAATTAGAACTGCAAAAAATGAACCATTATGAACTGATTTTTGATGTACTAATTCACATTTCCCACAGAAAGAAGGAAACAGCATACTCCTTCTATAGTACAAGTATGTACCTGGACACAGTTGAACAACAATAATAATACCGGTAATTGTTATTGTTGTTGTTTAACTGTATCCAGCTGCATGGGTTTTGAAATAAGCATAAACATTATACTCAGGCAAAATGCAAAATCTCACTGAAGCACTAATGTAGATAGACAAATATTTGAAGAGATAAAAGAGCACTCTGCAGAATGACAGAAATGTGGTCACAGATAAAAAGATAAATAATATTATTTTCTTAGTTTAAGGAAGCTCCAAAGGATTTTCTACTCTTAATAGTTGTGTGTCCAATGGAAAAAGATTACTCCAATTCTTACAGAAGTATTACAGCTTCATACCTGTGTAATACTATTATGAGGCAATGTTTTAAAGGGTGTTTGCTGGGTCCCAACTGTTGCTATGGTAATGGTACGGTGATGCTCAAAGACCCTCTAAAACTTGGCTTTTGAAAAGTATCTCGAAAAAACTAATTCGGTGAGCAGTATTCTTTTTTTTTTAGATTTCGAAACCATATCATAATTCTCTGACCCAGTACGTGATGTGAGAAAAAACTATAAACTGAAGTAGAATTTGAAAATTTTATATTAATGAAAAAGCTGAAAAATGAAAAAAAAAATCCGCTAGATAATTTTTGGAAAATTCACTATAAGAATGCAAAATAACGCTTCCCACTTGTTTCCAAACAAATCAGGGAAGGACATTGGACGAATTTTTTAGATAAACCTGACCAAATCTAACAAACTCTATTTCTGGTTGTATTAATCTTGACTCATTATCCTCTGGAGTGGCTCAGGTGGCATGTATGGCATTAAGCCGGAGCGCTCGGTTGAACACCTGTTATGAGTCTCCTTAAAGGATAAGGATATGGTATATTTTGCAATAAGTTAACTAAGTAATTTTAAGGATATGCCATTACAACAATAGCAAATTTTATTTCCTAGTATACTGTCATACACTGTGTGCACACCTTGCCGGATGTCCCTTTGCTTGATTTTGGAAAGCAGTGGCAACTTGATTTTGTTGTTTGGGTGCTTTCCTCATGGTGATTTTTTAACTCACCAGGACAAGACATCGCCGAGGATGGTGAGATTGGCTTAAGTTGTCTCAAACCGGTTTCAACACTTGAAAGAAACTTTCACTTAACAGCAATGTTATGGCACCATATCAAACACCAACTATTGCTGAAAAAAATTTGGTTATTTTTGTATCGTAAAACGTTACCGTGGCAACAGGAAAGTCCTGCAAAACTACCCCATAATTTGGCTTTAGCTGCTCATATGTCAAAAAACGAACTACTAGGTGACCCCCATTTTTTATTTCTGAAATGTAATCAACATGCCAGAATGAAACTTTCCGCAAAGTTTAAAAAAAATTCTGTGCAGCAGATTCAGAGCCACCTTAAATAATTGAAAATTTAAGATAGCTCTGAATCCACTCCACAGATTTTTTTTAAACTTTACGGATAGTTTCATCTTGGTCTGCTGATCACTTTTGTGCAATTTATACTGGGGTCACCGAGTTCGTAGTTCAGATATGAGCGACTAAAGCTAAAATTCACGGTGTTTTGCAGGGTTTCTTGTTAGTATGGTAATTTGTTACGTCACAAAAATGACTGCATCTTGTTCGGTAATAATTCATGCTTCACATGGTACCATAACATTGCTGTTGCGTGATAAAGTGTTGTAGTGCCAATCCTTCTACTAAACAAGGTCTCTTAAAAGCGTTGAAACTGGTTCAGCCACCTTAACCGAAGGTTTCGCTTTCCCTTTTTGTGAACAAAAACGTAATAACACACTCGACAACAGTTTCTTTCGCGTGGCTCAACGTGAACAATACCGTGAAGAGAACACGAGCTCGATAGCGTTGAATTTGGCTTGCATTGAAATAAAGTCTTGCTGCGTGCTCGACATAGGCGTGTGGCCCGTGCGATCAATAATTTGTCGAGATTAGCAACGTTTCAGCCACAGCAATAGATGCAAGAAATCTAGAAATACCTCGACCAGGAAAAGGGGGCACAATAAAAATAATTTTCAGATCAAAATTAATCACTGCTATGCATTAGGTGAATCGGGGAGGACATCTTTAAGCAAATCTCGCACGCTTGGAAATACGCTACTGTAATGATATCTCCGAAAGGTGCAGCGTATTTCTCCGCCGACATTCCGAAAGATACCCTGTGCATTTTGTGCTGTGATTGAGACTTTAGACTCCTTGAGCAAAACCTTGCCAAACGAACCAGACGAGTATGGCGATCAAGTGATTTCCGTGTAAGAAGCCACGAAACGACTTCACGGCCTGGTAAGCTCTGATTGGGCAGAAAAACACAAAGAATTTCTGGCACCAATCAGAATTCCGAATTACCACGACTGTTTGGAACTGGTCTGGTAAGAACGTGTCCCTAGGAGCTCTTCTGGCCCTACTATGCTTTTCTTCGTCGTCAATTTTTTTCGCTCGTTTAGACTTCCCCTTGCCTCTGCGATCTGCCCCTAGGTCTCCGAGGATGACACACATTCGTACATACTTAATTAGCCATTTCCCATAGGGGCTTTTCAGGGCCAATGAAACACGACCAAGTCTTAACATTCAACAACAACTGTTAAGAATGCCAACTGGCCGGAGGCAACCTAGTTGGCTGTTTACAAGTGCAGCTGAGCCAGGGACTAACAGGAAAAAATTCAACGAGTGATCAGAACGTGTCTTGATCCCGGGATCCCCGGATCTCAAGGCAAGCGCCCTAATCACTGAAAAGCTAGGGCTAACGTATAACGTGAAGTACATACCATACTCTGGAAAGTGCATGACTTAACCACTGGATAAAGCTATTCGGCCTTTGAACAACTGGGGCCAGGTGGTTACCGGGGGAATGTTCGCCCCTAGTTCTAAAGTTGTACAAAATGTTCTAACAGAGGCACTTATAGTGAAATCTTTCAATTCTTTCATGTGCTTTTTTTATTTTCTCTCTCTTTGTGTGACTAAGTAGCAATACATCTTTCCTCTTAAAACTAGGTATAACTCTAGTGAGGAATTAACCACTGCGGCCAGTAAAATGGATATCACCTGATACTGAATCGAACTCCAAAGCAAAGCAACTCGGTCGCGTCTAAGTAAGCCTGAGTAACATTACTGGAGGCACGATTCAATGTTGACAACTCTCACGTGTCAAAGATCACGACAGTTGACTCGAAATGGAAAAACTCTGCAATGTTACGTAAATGATTTACGCTGCGTTCACACTTAGTGCTAGAGTACTAGTGCCTGGGCATACACAAAGCAGTGGTTTGTGCCTAAATTGCCAGGAAACAAATAAAAAACGCGTGCACACAGGGAATCAGTGCCCATTTCAGTTCCCGAGAACAAGGTCTCTACCTTGTACTCGGGCACAGGCACTGTACCCGAATTCTGGCGAGGGTATTTGAAAAAAATACGGTGCTTGGGCAGTGTATGAACACAGCCTTGGTAAACGAAGGTGCAACCTAACGCGAAGATAGGTCAAAAGTCACAGTTAAAAATGCTTTCCGCGACCTTTGGAGCGTCTTCTCACTACACTACACTCTGTACAGTGAAGGACCTTGTACGTGTCATGTTTAAAGGGGCTAGGTCACGCAATTTTAGGCAATTTCAGCACTGATCGAATGGCCATAGAATTAACTAAAATATCAAAATAACTGTTCAAAACTATAGAAACACTCTAACAAAACACAGGGAAGCCAAAAAGGGACATGGATGGGCAAAACTGGAGAGGATTTAAGTGGATTGAATTTGGGTAAATTTGAAAAACGTCGGCCCACCTTTTTTCAAATTTATATCAGTCTATATCAAAATGTCATTTACACAGCTGGAAAATCGTTCTCAGTTGTTATGTGGCCGTGATTTTGCAAATGAAAGACTCTTGCGCTGCCAATTTGACGTTTAGAGCTCATAATTAACAAAATTAAACAAAATTACCTAAAATAGCGTGACCTAGCCCCTTTAATAACCACAGTTCAGACATCCAATAAGTTTGCAATTGAAAGAGACTTTCCTCTCTCATATAAGACGCTATCACGAAAAGGCAAACTGTTTTGAGCATGATTTGTCATGCTTCTTTACTTGCTATTGCGTGACCTGCAACATAGGAACCCCGCGATTTTAGTAAAACTAAGTTCTTAATTTAATTAAACGAAAAACGTGCAAACGACAAAGTTAAGACAAAAGCAGGTGTAGATTAAGCCAGACACGATAATTTCTTAATTCTTTCAGCAACCAAAAACACACGGAACACGGTAACCTATAGCTAGCAGGTTGCATGTGCCCCGCTTTTTTTTTTTCATTTAAAAGATGGTGCGATTTTGCCTAATTAATTGGAAGTTTCTCTCTCGTGACAGCAGCAATCAGAGAACGCAAATTTTCTTGATTATATAATTTGCCACACATCCAAGTTTGCATTCTTCCTCTAAGTTATTGAAAAAGCATTTAACTCCGCTTCTGGTTATTGCTGATGCGGTTTACTTGTGCATCCTTCAGCTGGAATGATGCTTCGGGCCGATCAAATTCATGCACAGCTCCGCGTAGTTTCCAAGATCGCACACAAAATTTCAACGTATCCCCTGTTTTTCTCGCTGGCTTAGGCTATGCCGAATGTAAATGCTCTGACGTTCTTCTCCTTTGTTCTTAATTTTATTTATATGTTATCTTGCAATCACAAACATGAAGTTGTAGGTTCAGTCTTCCTTCCTCTTTTCGTCCCTTTCGTATCTGCAAGATTAAAGTAAAACGAAACGAATGGACAGGAGGCCTATTACGGAATTGCTTAAAGGTGAACAGCAGCGAAATTGCCTTTTACGCTTCATAAAAATAGCACACGATGCCCAGGTTAATTCACTACCGCAATGAGAAGGCCTCATATATTTATACCAACTAAACTGGTGAGTGGAAGGTTTGTTCGTACTCCTGATTTTAGCGATACGGTACACTATTTTTATTGCGCTCTTTTGCAATGATCAAATATCAACGACAAAGTTTTTTGTTTTTCAATGAACATGAGTGTATACTGCTGCTAAGTCGAGTTCTTCAGTTAAATCTCTGCAAAGTCTAGGATTGGTTATTGTCTATACATTGGTTGAAAAAAGACATTATACGAAACCTGGATAAAAAAAGGCAAGCGTTAGCGATCTGATACGATACGATGCGATGCAATGCAATACTTTTGAAAATTTACCTGAATTGTGTATGAGCAAATACTGAATTATATGACAACCTTTTAATTGACAAAGACATGGTAGACCAATGTGCTATCACACCGGTGTGCAATTATCAGAGTTTTATAGCAGCAAGAACTGCTACGACAGTGGCAACACATGCCAAAAATCAATAAACCAGTCTTAATCATCAAACTGCAGTTATTTTTGTTTCAAGATTAAAAGACATTTAGCATTCCGCACGTAGAAAGACAAACATAGCGAGGCGACAGATGCTCTCTAAAGGAAAGCAATAAACATTCATTGCTCTAGTCAAATTAAACTAGCATGGATTTAAAATATATTTTCTGGTTTTTGGGAACTGTCTTACTGCCATTAAGGTTCTCTCCAGCAACGTCATGTCGCTGGAAAGCTGTAGGTACTTTGTTGAAAGTTGAAGATCCATGGCTATAATTAATTCACCATGTTCTCAACCGCCCAATTGTTTAAAAAAACATTCCCTTTGTCCCAATCTCTCATCCTTACGCTAGTCTCCATTACTTAGAAAACAAGTTTATTAACCTACGAGCAACGATAGAGTAGGTTCACTGCGATGAGTTACACTGCAGTAGTTGTAAGACGACTTTTTGGAGAATCAATTGCTAGCGGAAACGAAAGCTCCAACGCACCAGCCATGACCGACAAGGTTCCTTTTTTTTAAAAATCGAATTTTCATGGTTACAACAACAGTAATATCTAACAATTTATAATCTTAATGTACACAGGTATCATCTGTCTTACGGACATGTCCGGAAGTGAAGGGTGAGTGCATGTTTGCTGTAAGGGAAACTTTGAATTAAATAAATGTATATTTAGAGCGCGGTTTATGGACGAAAGACACTTAATCTTGACACTACAAAAAGTAATTGTCTCTTATAGAGACCTGAAAATATTCAAGTGCCTTCAACGGGATTCGAACCCATGACCTCTGCGACGCCAGTGTATTCTTCGCTGAGATCATCGTAAACATCGGGTTCATTTTTTTATAGATAGCTCAATTTGCAATGTACTTTCAAAATTTAGTACTTTATATTCTCTGCTGACTAGTTGGAAAATGATAGCCTTACGCTAACGAGGCAAGAAATGTAAAGAAAGACTCCCCCATTAGACAGTCTGGTGTTTTTATTTCCTTTCTTTGCCCACATCAACGATTTAGTATAGAGACTGAAATGAATCTCACTTTCAGTGCAAGCCCCAAGAAAAGGTATACGAGAACGAGTTTTTACGCTCACGTATGCGCGTTTGGAGATTGCGTTTTCTTGGATTGCTTATGACCAGAACGAAAAACTCTCATTGTACTCGTTCGACTCGTTCGCTAATTGAAGATCAGACTGTAACTTTTTTCTGCGGTTTCAGCATGCTACGAGATCTTTGATATACAGTAACCAAGAAAGGCTATATATATATCGTATTAGATGTTTTGGTATGTAGTATCAATAAGTATTTTACGAGTTGTGCTGTATTTTGACAAGCCCGCTAGGGCGAGTCAAAATACAAACAACGAGTAGCTTCTTTACTATCCAACTTTTTCGCACTAAATTTTTAGCGAGTGAATTGTAAACAACTGGGAATACGAGAAAAGCGCAGGGCAACAGTCAGCACCTAAACTAGTCAAACCAGCTTTCTACGCTACAATATATTTAACCAAGAGTATAAATAACTAACTGCGCAATATCGTGCAATATATTTGTTCTCCTTCCGTACGCTTTTTGTACAATAACTAATACA
>NC_090876.1:16120046-16132546 GCF_036669935.1 Montipora foliosa
TTAACTTGGACTGCTTTCAGTTGCTAAGATTTTTTAGCTCTAGAATTTGTTAAAGGAATGCCCCTCGTTAGTCCACAACATTTTGACCACTGTGATGACGAATATCGTTGTCGATAAGAGTACAGGCAACGCTGAACCACTTTTGATTTGTTTTTTAACACAATATTCAACGCCAAAGAAAGTTTTTATTTCAGAGCGTTACCAAAATCATGACACAAAGAAAGAACAAGCGTTGTCTATAACGTTATCGCAATATGATTGGTTTATTTCCCAAAATGGGCGTTCCTGATTGGCTATTACATTGCGTGACAAATTGACACGAGCATGGCGCGTACAGCGTTGTCTAGACTCTTATCGACAATGGCAAATTAGCAAATTAGCCAATCAAATTGCGAGATCAGAAGCAATTGTGGTAAAAAATGTTTTTGACAATGCTCCTGTACTGAGGAGTCCAGGTGGTCCCCAAATTCCAGATCCCAGCCCAAGGATCCTGGATTACAAGTCGTGGATTCTTGATTCTAAACTAGGGGGTTCCACAGAAATTGATCCTTGATTCCATACAATGTATTCCGGATTCCACGCTCAAGATTCCGGATTCCAAAGCTTCACGTTTGCTGCATTCTGGATTCTGGATTCCTTCACATCGGGCGACTGTTTAAGTAACCAGCCCTAACTACTTAATCGCTTATATAGGGAAAATATATGTTTACAGACATTGCTTTTGTTATTCAAATGTGCCAACCACAGGAACAAAATACCCTTTTGTTTCAACAACCAATGAAGCTCTGGTTGGTGCATTAATAACAATAGGTGACGTCAACGATATATCTTCCCCATTTTCACCGTGTACCACGATTATGTCTCAAATAAATTCAATACTATTATTTTCCTTAGAAATGAAATTCCTGACGATGACATGGGCGCCAATGAGGAATTAACAATACTTGGTGAGGCCATCGAGAAAGATGATTTAAAGGTGAGTTAATGACGACGATTATGTAATTTAAACATTTAATAGCACTTTTAATTAGAACTCCTCTGAAACTGGTGGACGTTCCAAGCGTGCTACATTTAAGTCTGCCACACATGCCTCTGCTGTCGCTCGAAGACAAATAGGCAAAATTATCAAGAATCTTATTACTTCATATTTTTAAAGCCGGGAATGTAAACATTCTTCATCTCAGTATGGGACGACTGACTTGGAATGAAATATGAAAACAAATGGCGCATTTTTTCAAATTTGGATACGGTGTAAAAAAAGCTCGCAAAATATTTTCTATTCATGGTTCATCGTGAAAAAAAAATAACTCTTCAATTTTGCTTGTCAGAAACTTTGTTCATGTTGACTAATCAAGCAAATATCTGCGTTCAACCCAGTTCTGAAAAAAAAAAGTATAGTGTAGAATAATCCAGGATTATTCTACACTGTCAGATCAAACAGCTGTAAAAACTGCGTTTTCTAACCATAGCGGTTCAGAAGTACTGATCCATGACAAATGGTGATTTTTGCGAATAACATGTTATGTCAATAACATCTTGTTTTTCTTTTTTGTTTTGCTTTGTTTGTTTTTTTGTTGTTGATGTTTTTTTCTCATCACCTTGACAATAACATATTGTTGAACGATGCATTACCTTCTCATATTCTCTAGATTATCAAGGACATATACACAGATGACATGGGGTTCAAATATCAAGAGTTTGTGCGAGATTTGCAGGTACCCTTCAAGCAGGCAATCTTTCACTCGGCTATCTCTTGATCATTAAAGCTGTTGATCAGACTATTTGAGGGTCTTTACCATGTTTTTCATTTCATTGGTCAAAAATAACAACAACAACAACAACAACAACAACAAATACAGCCATTAAATTCCCAATTGCAGGTCACCAAGTTGACCATCTTTGATTTCCCTAAGAACAATGATCTCAGCCGGTAATTTTGGTTTCATGATCAGTTGCAGCTGAACCAACAGCGCAGGGATGATGCGTAGTACCACTGTCATCTCAAACAAAACAGAAGCCTCATCACACCCTTTGAATGGGGACCTTAAAATCCCGGAATGACGCCATCAAAAACATCAGACACAATTACAAGTTCACGTTGTTTATCTTTTTGTCATTTGAAAGATTTCGCACCGAGTTTGCCTGAAACGGCAAAAAGGAAGCTGCTGCTTATCATAACATCATAAAGGTTCTCTCATCCGAACTCGTCTCTCCCTTTTAAGAATTTGATAAATGTTTGTAGTTATAGCCAACAGGAAAAACTTGAACTTGCTTAAAACGCAAATTTCGGCAGGCCGTTTGCTGTAAACGCATAGTGAAAATTTATCTGACATCCTATTTCGATCGATTTAGGTTATATATTGATATGGCCAGAAATGGCTCAAGATGAACGCGGATTTCAATAAGCGTCACCATAGGCAGCCCAAGTTCACGTCACTAGAGAGAGTGTAATAATTAATTACTACTGTATGGGAAATAAAATACCGTCGATAATGAAGCCTAAAAAACGCTCAATTTAAGGTTCATTCAATAAAATGAATAAAAATGACTCACCTCTGGTGTATTCCCTTGCCTTTTGGAGCTTATTTTACCGTTTTGGCAATTCCGTGTTTTCACTGTTCTGAGACGAAGTCAAGGCTGCGCACTAAGGTTTCGACTGTAGTCAGCTCAGAGGCGGTTTCCGCCTCGATTTTTTCCCGCAAAAATAAAGCCCCATCATTTGCGAACCTCGGTGAATGTTTCGTCGTCCAAAATCCCCACGCACTTGGCTGGAAATCAGCATTTTCTGCTTCCGATTCCACGATAGCTGATGAATTTAGCAGCTGCTGTCCACAGCGGCACTCGTAACCATGGAGCTGTTCGAGAAGCCGCTGTGGGGATGGGGTAAGTGTTGTACATGAAATGACTGTACCTCATCGGGTGGAGTTAATTTGACCTCGGACCCAAGCTCCGTATCCACTTGGGTTATCAGCAGCTGTTAAATTCATCAGCTATCGTGGAATCGGAAGCAGAAAATGCTCATTTCCAGCCAAGTGCGTGGGGATTTTTGGCGACGAAGCATTCACCGAGGTTCGCAAATGATGGGGCTTTAGCTTTGCGTGAAAAAAAAAAAATCGCGGCTGGGATAGATTTTCGAGGCGCAAACCGCCTCTGAGCTGACTACGGTCGAAATCTTAGTGTGCAGCCTTGACTTCGTCTTAGAACAGTGAAAACACGGAATTCCCAAAACGGTAAAATAAGCTCTAAAAGGCACAAGAATACACCAGAGGTGAGTCATTTTTATTTATTTTATTGAATGAACGTTAAATTGAACGTTCTTTAGGCTTCATTATCGACGGTATTTTATTTCCCATACAAAGTCTTATAACGCGTTTAAATTCTCAACGGCTGGCTGTAATCTTCCCACTAGTAATTAATTATTACACCCTCTCTCGTGACGCGAACTTGGGCTGCCTATGGCGTCACCGGAGAAGTGCCCCCTTGCTCTTCTCCCGAACTGCAACATCACTCGTGTCTCGGAATACAAACACTTAACGTTATTAAGGACGTTCTCGCGAAAATTTGTCAACATCGATTTTTTTCTGAAACTTTTACCACTGTAAGATGATGAGTTAATTATGTCAGAAATGTAAAAAAAATGGGGGGTCACCGACTTCGTTTTGGAGAGAACATGCCGGGAAAAACACCCAAAATGTGACAAAATCGGGCTTCGTTAGCGAATAAGGCTAGTGTCTGTAAACCCAAATATATTGCAATTAAATCTTTGAAGTGAAATCTTCTCTGCCAAATATTGTTTAAGTGGACTTATTAAGTGAATTTAGTCAACTGGTGAGGTTCCTTAAAGATCAAGTTCGCATTTAACGACCACAGTTTCACGCGCCTTGCAGCCGCAAGATGGCAGGATTTGATGTCGCGTGAGCAGAAATGGTGAAATTTATTTAACTTCCCACATTGATTTTTTGTTCATTTTTGGACAACGTGGAGATAATTGTAAATAAAATCCGTTTCTGGAAAGAAAAATTGGGGTCACCGAACGTCCAAGACCGTTAAATCCAGGCAAAGCTATAGCAATGGCCTTTTGCCCTACCAGATCTCATTTTATTACTTAGCGTGCGCAGTAAGGAAGCGCAGAAACAATTGTCGCGAACGTCCTCAAGTGTCCTCCAAATACTGCTCCTCAATCAAAAATAAACAGCTGCATTTACCCTAAGCAAAAAAATTAACGCTAACTTTTCCCATGCATTACCTTCTGGTTTGAGATAGTTAGCAAATGCTTAAAATGAAAAGGAATCTTCGTGTTGGATGTGACTTATTGAGCTCTAACTCAATTATCCAGAAACTGAACTGATAGGAACGGTGTCGATTGAACTCGTCATGAGAAAAAAAAAAAAAAAGAAAACACTGCAAAAAAACCGATTTTCGCAGAACGTGAGATTTGCTTCCCTCACGACTTAGATTTGCAGAGAACTGAGAGGAAATGAAAAAAACTCCAAGTGATTATTAATGGGACTACGTCAGTTGGGACACATGCGCAATAGGGAAGGACTAACCGCGCTAATGGACATCACGATTCTATGAAAACAATCCTTCGAAAGCAAAATAGTAAACAACTATCGCCACAAAAACCTTCTTCTGTATAATTACATAACGCTGACTGCAAGTGAAAAAATACGATTATGAACGCGATTAAAGCAACTTAAAAAAAAGGTAATCGAAGAATTCGAAAGAATTGGAAAAAACCAAGGCATTTTCAAAAGCTCTCATCAACTCGCGCAGGCATATGCATGACAGATGAAATAGTGACTTTAAATGCTGCTATTAGGCCGCTTTCTCATTGCCGTCGCCGTCGTAGAAACTACAGCCCTTAATTGCTTGATAAGCACTTCTAATATTTTCCCTTTCTTTCCCGAACAGGAGACAGAAGACCTCAGAGTGAGCCACTTACGACCATCGCCCCATCCAAGCACCTTTTCAGTGGAAATTCCTCTACACCAGACACATTCCACACCGAAAACTCGTTTTTCTGGCATTCGGCGTCATCGCCGGCGGTTTTCCATCTCTTACGAATCACTGGTTTGGATTGTGTTTCTGGCGTTCACTACGCTGTGTATAGTTGATCACTTCGTCCTAAAAGGTGACGTGGTACTTGAAAGAGGAGGAAAGAATCCCAGGCTTATCTGGGGCACAAACATCGGTGAAACAGCAACTAACATAGTATGGGCTGTCACAGCACGCCTTCTTATAACCTCTCAGAATCTGATGTTTTACACGATGCTTTGGTGTTTCCCAAACTCCCTCAGCGAGATTGCTCCACGATGGATCACGATAAAAGGGATTCGCGATGTTCATTTTCGAATTCATAGATTTGCCGGCATCTTTCTCATCGCCATTCCCTCCCTAGCCCACGTCCTTGTGATCTTTGTTCCACCTCTCGTTGACGGCACGGCACTGAAATACTACCCGCCAAGCACGTTCAATTACAGTACTTATCCAGACCACTTAAACTGGTCAACTTTCTGGGATCCTGCTGCAGTGCATGGCTGGACATTTAACGATCACAATGGAGTTCATCTAACTGCAGATGAGATTTACCGTTTCGTACTCATGATTGTGCTTTTCTGTATCTTCTTTCCCTTGAGTAGATCACACTATGTCAACCAAAGAAGCTATTCACTGGCAATGGCCTTACACGTGTTTGCTGGTATCTGGTATGCTATTGACAATATTCGAAAGATCACTCATGGTCTGGCACACGTAGTTAATCTGCCATTGCTACTGATTTGGTGCTTGGACCGAGTCCTTTCTATCTGGGTTTACAGACGTCAACATGCTCAAATAGTGCGAAAGGAAGTCATCGGTAACAACGAGTACGTCGTTGTGTACATAAAACTGGACAAAAAAGTGACGCACGCTGTTGGTGATGTGTATTATACTCATCACTTTATGAGAGAAAGCTTAGGAGTCGTTCCACAGCGATCACATCCCTTCACGACCTTTTTCAATCTATCGCAAGACACCACATGGGACATCGGTCTGGTGATATCCATAATGCAGGATGAAGAACAATTGTTCCTTCCTTGGACAAGTTGGCTGGCCGAAGACGACAGATCCTCCGCCTTACACACATGGGGTCCTTATCGTTCGTCTGTAAGCCAACTGTATGATGAGCTTACTGAAGAGGCAGAACGCGGAGAGAAATCACCTGCCCATTACGTGCTATTCGCAACAGGATCTGGATGCGGATATCTTCTAGATGTCTTAAGCTGCCTGGCCAACGGAACTCGACCATTTTTTCCACGAGAAAGCCAAAAGGACAACAAAAGAAGCAAAGTTGAAATGTTCTACTCCGTTCGATGCCAAGCGTTTTTCCGATTCTTTAGTGAGCCAGTCGAGGAACGTTTGAGAAAAATAAAAGCCAAGGGAAACGTTGACATTTCCTTCAAGTTTTACGTCACAAATCCAGACGAGCAGCCGTTGCCTAACGATACGAGAGACACCCAGATACAGCTCATACATGGCAGGATAAACTTCGAGAAAGCTCTAAGGTCCGCCAGCAAAACTTCCAAGTGCTATTTTGTAGGAAGACCAGCAATCGCCCAACAAGTAGAGGAAATATGCATCAAAAAAGGGATCGAGTTAATTAAAGATTACACAAATGGACAAGGAGACCAACAAGATCGTCGTGTCTTGATTAGTTACCTTAAGATAAGCTTTTGGGTTATATTTTTCATTGCTGCTCTTTGTGTTGTGGTTGGTCTCTTGATCGATGTTAGAGCAATTAAGAATAACCTGTGATCACACAGTTTCCCAATTTGAAACACGAGCGAATTCTTGTAAACTAGAGCTGTGTCCAATTTTGTGAATCAAAAATATTTTTAAGTCTGTAGCTAATCGAAGGCTCAACCGCCCTTAGCGGGGACTGCTTTTATTGTTACTGAAATTTAATGATTAGCTCATTAGATTGGCACCCTGAGGACCAAGCTCTTCAAAGCCCGATTAAGTTAATCCTGGATTACAGGAAACCTTCGTTGCAGTTTACTTCGTTGTTTAAAAAAAAAGTCCTCAAAATTTTTAGGCTTCAATTTTGACGTAGACATTTGTTTTTCTTAGCCTAAAATTACAGGTTTGTACTTAATCGTGGCTTAGTGTTGATTGGCTTTCGAGGAACAAGGCCCGGGAATCGAGATGCAAGCTCAAGTTTGATTACCACACGAAGTGTCCTTTACGTCTAAACGCCACTTTTGTACTTACGACAGCGCAACCGATTAGGGCTCGTGTTTTATTTTTTTTTAGTTAAGGGTTATCTTATCTGTTTATGTTTACTTTGAGAAGTAAAGTTAGAGCGACACTGGAAACAATTACAAGTGATGTGGAAGTTAAAAAAAAGGGTAAGGGGACACTTCGTGATATCATACAGAACGCGCATCGCTTTGGTCTGCATTTCTGGACGTAATTTGTTGATTTCTTAGGTTCCGTAATTGTTTTAGGCATTTAACATTGGTTATAATTTTACTACATTCATTGATAATATCTCCAAAGGCAGTAGTGACAAATAACTGGCTGTTAGGCTTGCACAAGGATAGTGGAGGGCCATTTCGTCCATTGGCTTCTCCTAGAAATACTACGAGTAATAATTGACACTAGAACTGCCCCAGATGTTAATTATAGTTGTACGCAGAATGCAATGTATCCAGCTGAGGACAGCGATGGACGCGTTTTCTGCAATTTAATGTTTTGGTTAGTTAGTTTGTTTGTTTTTAACCTTACGTTAAACGCCTGACTGTCACAGCGACCCAGTAACTCAAACCATCAATCAGATGCTGTCGTCACCAAGACTAATGTCACGTGGTAACCTCCTTGTCGACAGGGTTCCCTCGCGGTCTCGAGCTGGTTTTCGCCAATTTACCTCAATTATCTGCAGCCAAGAGCTTTTTTTTTCCTTAAAGCAAAGTAGCTCTTCCCAAAATTCCATTCACTTCTATGAATATCGTTGAAAAATATTTTCAATCAGTTGCAACGTATCTCGTAGCGAACTGGAAGTAAAGCGAATTAGGTCACGTTTGAACAAATATCAAATATTTCTTTTGGAGCAGACACCCTAGGAATAATCTCATTTGTCATCTTATCGAGTCAGTACAAGCCCAAAATACGGTTTAAGGAACAAGGAACGTAATTCACTGGCCAAGCTACAGAACGCGTTTTATTTATGTACGGTTGGCAAACCACGACTTCAAAGTCAGCAACAACCTGCGAATATCGTGAATATAGTTGTATTAATTATATTTTAGCGACTGCTAATTTAAAGGGACAAGGGCTCTTGTTAGATTTATTGATACGTAAGGGCATGTTTATTAGTTTATTAATTAATGGTGACTAATTCATCGGAATTTTAAATCCACGGTAGTCTTTTGGCTTGACACTATATTGGTAATACTCAGCAATACTCAATGACAGTTATAATAATGTACTGAATTGGTTAAGTGTAAAAGAATTTAAAAAAATAGAGAAAAGATGTTGGTTTAAGAGTTAGCGTCTTCTTGATATTTGTCTCATAATACCCCGTGCTGTACGCCTTGGGGAGTTAGGTTGGCGTTGTGGCCATCCGCGTCCGCGTTCCACCTCTGCAATCATATGTTGGTTGAGTTTCAGTCCATCTCAGCCTTCCTTGAGGGATTTTCTCCGTGTATTCCAGTTTTCCTCTGTCGTCAAAATCGATGCCGGACCCCAGCTAAATAAATATCGCTATCGAGGGCGACAAGTTAATCAGTACACACTGTCAAATGCTTTTCCTCGTGAAATAAAGCTGCTGCTTAGTATCTTCCCAACTCGTCCTCAAATTTATAAATAGTAAGATACGTGCCAGGGAAGACGTACATTTTCATTCCATTTATTGAATTCGTGAAGGTCAGGAAAGACACATTTTCAACCCACGCTACGTGAAACAATGCATGAGTTTAGAAGGTTCAGCAAACGAAAACGAAGAAGCATTTTCACAAGTTTTTATTTTTGTTATTTTTATTTCCAATATCACCACACTTTGTTTTACTGCTGGCCGGTCAGGGTTCTCAAGGGATCGACGGGCAACACTCCCGTTCAATATTCGGATTTTTGGGGAATTAACGTGACTCCAGATATAGCACGCTGTTTTGGAAGAACTGTATACCATCATTACTGTAAGAAAGTCTTTAAAGAAAATCTGACGGTCACACAATATGCGTATAGGGAGGGCTGCAGCTGCACAGACTCCTTGATTGAAATACAGTATAATTACTTAATTAAGGGCACTTGATGATAAGGATTGTAACTATGTTGGGCTTTTTGCAATGGATTTTTCGAAAGCCTTTGATAATGTAAAACGCTCGTTAGTTGGGGAAAAGCTAAAGGCTCTTCATCTCAATCCTTATCTTGTTAACTGGTACTTAAGCTTTCTAATGGATAGGAAACAAAGACTGATATTTAAGGGTGTTATCTATAAATGGCATAATGTGAACAAAGGAACAACCCAGGGTAGTGTCAGTGAGCCCCATCTTTTTAATTTGTTTATTAACGATTTGGCCATTAGGGATAATGACCTTACCAGCATAGTTAAATATGCTGACGACACCACCTTGCTAGTCAAAGTATGTAAAAATGAAATAGATCTTTCTCAAGAGGTAGTCATCAGTTTTTCAGTTGGACCCAAGACAATGCCATGGCATGTAACCCTAAAAAATGTAATGAACTAATACTTTGTAAGAAGGTTACTCATGATATAGAACCTATGAACAATATAACGCAAGTTTCTTGTTTAAAAGTATTAGGGGTTACTTTACAAAGTAATCATAGATTTAATAAGCATGTTAAGATTAAGCTGCAGGAGGCCACAAGTGTAATGTAATGTAATGTAATGTGATGAAAATCTTTATTTAGACACGGAGAATCGTCAGTTAAGTTAATAATTAACTTAGTCTTAATGTGATAGGATGTTTACGCAAAGAGGGATACCAACAACTAGATGTAGATTGCGTTTTTGGATCAATTGTTTTACCTAAACTAACGTACGGTCTACCCATATACGCCTCCTCAATACCTGAATTAACAACGGTCCAGAATTTTCTAAAGCGCTGCTTTAAACGCAAATATATTTCGTACCAAATTGACATATATAGCGTATTAGAAGAAGATCTCCAATATGCCCGGTAGCCCTCTGTACCCTTCCGTCACCAAAATGAAAGAAAGCTCAGCGCGCCTCCGAGTTCCTAGTAGTCAACTCCCTAGGGTTAATACCCAGCGTCTTAAAAATAGTTTTTTTAACAGGTTTTTTAAATATAGAGTAGCTGTTTAATGTAATGTCTATTTTATGTAATGTCGATAGCCTTGTAATTCTAATTAATTCTTTCTGCTATTTTAATGTAAGTGTTCTTGTTTTAGCATGTATTTTTGCATAAAAAATAATAGACCTATTATCATTATTATTATTATTATTATTATTATTATTATTATTATTATTATTATTATTAGTAGTAGTAGTAGTAGTAGTAGTAGTAGTAGTAGTATTTGACTATAAAAAATTGCGATAAAACATTTCTTAAAATCATTTTAAGATTAAAATATTGCTAAAAGATTTTGTAAAAAGCGACGACGTTTCGACGTTAGCTAAAGGTCATTATCAAGTCAAAATATTTGAGTGAGTTTAGGTTTATAAATACCAAAAAAAAAAAACAATAGCTGATTAAAAGCTGCAACATGAGTAAATAATAAAAATTAAAGAAAATATTAAACAAAAAGTTTCGCACGTATGGAGTCCGTCTGGGTATTTAAATTAGGCTTTAGATTCTTGATGAAGAGCATTTCAAATACTAGACAGTCAAATTTGCTCTGGCACTTTCTTAAAACTGTGAATTGGTCTTCTTTCAAAAGGTTGTTGTTACCGTGAGCTTCTAAGAAATGTCTACCGATTGCCGAATTTTTGTGCTCAGGAATGCGTTGATGAAGGTGTCGGGCTGTGTACCCGACATAATCTGCGTCGCACAGATCACATGAAAAATGATGAACAACACACTGCTTATTCACAATTGACGGCTTCGTTTCTTTGGCTTTGAGATCTTGCCCCAATTTCTTACTCACGAAAACTGGCTGCAAAGTAGGGCCAATCTTATGGCTAAGATCGCGTAACTGCTTACGAACCGCATTAGCGGCCACTTGACCTTTAAATGGAAGACTAATTCTTACTATTCTACTATCGTCATTGTTACTTTCTGCTGTGTTCACTAAAGCATTTTGAAAAAGAAAATTGTTAATGGCAGAATCAATAAGACTTATTGGATAGTCAAGAAAGTGCCAGAGCAAATTTCACTGTCTAGTATTTGAAATGCTCTTCATCAAGAATCTAAAGCCTAATTTAAATACCCAGACGGACTCCATACGTGCGAAACTTTTTGTTTAATATTTTCTTTAATTTTTATTATTTACGCATGTTACAGCTTTTAATCAACTATTGTTTTTTTTTTAGTATTTATAGACCTAAACTCACTCAAATATTTTGACTTGATAATGACGTTTAGCTAACGTCGAAACGTCGTCGCTTTTTAGCAAATCTTTTAGCAATTTTTTAATCTTAAAATGATTTAAAGAAATGTTTTATCGCAATTTTTTATAGTCAAAGTATTAAGTATTATTATTATTATTATTATTATTATTATTATTATTGTTGTTGTTGTTACATTTTTTGCCGATTCTCACTTTCAAATATCTCGGTCGCCGCCATCTTCAACAACTGTGACGTGTTACGGTCGCCCTATTTTTTGAACACAAAGAGCTTTTTTCGAGGAACCGTGACACGTCACAATTATTCAAGATAACCGGCAGCCGGTCAAGGTTTTGCAATAGAGGAAATCCGGCATCCTCAATGACTGAAACTCGGTTCTATCCCCAATCACGAATTCACCCGAGGATGATGATCCTAAATTGAGATAGGTACTTATACCAATCCCTAGATTAAATGCCCTTTATAAATATTGTTTGACAGCACTAATCAAAAACATCTATGAGCAGGCGGAGTAGAAATCCAGTTACCCCACCATATGACGGCGAGTCCAGAAATTAAATCCAGGCCACACTGATGGGTCCTTGGTGAATCAGCTGCCTCTCACCTCTGCACCAATCCTGCTCTCCGGGACCTTTAGATTCAAGTATGAGGATGACAACGAGAAAGAGATTTAACAGGCTGCTTTTAGCAAAAATACTTAGAAAATTTATAAGCCGGACGATTAATCTTATTCTTTGTTAGCAGCACAGGTTCTTTATCGTAACTGATCTTCCTGATCGAAAAATGCCACAACTGCTACCGTGTTGGTGAATTGTTTTGACACAACGACATTTTTGCAAAACTTCGTACTAAAATGACGACGATATCACGTTTTTCCCGCCAAAATGAATCTGGTTTGCGCGCGCTCACTGTTGTTCTCTGAGAAAATCTCGTACTCCTAGTCGTTCTCGTCCTGGGTCCGATTGCTCGAAGC
>NC_090876.1:16135046-16137546 GCF_036669935.1 Montipora foliosa
GGCTTTAGTGAGAGTTTGTGATTGTACAGAAAAAAAGTTACTAGCATTCCTTGTATTATGGATAGGCACAAAGAGGAGAACGAATCGATAACACAAATAAATAGACTCAGTAGGTTGTTGTTACAAAGACGAGTTCTTGTCCTTCCTCTCGGACCATTTCAAGCACAGAAAGAATGCTGCAATGGCTAGACAGACCTATCTAGCGGCAAAACCATCGGCTGGTGAGACTATCAACAATTTTATTACTCGTCTGCAGAATCTCGCGGAACACTGTGACTACGAAGCCGAACGGGATAATCAGGTTAGAGATTGTGCAATTTCTTTTATCAAGGAGAGAAATCTAAAGGCTAAATTATACCGTGAGGAAACCCTGAGCCTCAGTAAACTATTGGAAATTGTCAGCCAATACCACGACAAGGAAGCCCATATTCTCGCACCAGAGAGCCAAGTGAACAATATTCGTACTGATTCAAGACAAGGAGGAAAGTGCTGGCGATGCGACAAGGCGGGTCATTTTGCGAAAGAGTGTTATCGCTCACGTGACCACAAGTGTAGAAAATGCGGCAAAGTCGGCCATTTTGAGGCGTTGCAAGACTAAGCAGACGAAAGAAGGTACGCCAAATCGCGATTCCGCCAGTTTCGTGGAAATACCCGTGGAAAACGAAACATGGACGGATGGCACGAAATCTACGGGGACAGCGTGATGTACGTCAGGTGACAGAGCAAACGATGGATGAAAGCCGTGGAAACAGGGATGATTTCTATGTGCTCAGCGCAAGAAGCGGAGATGCACAGAACACTGTAGAGATGTTGTTTCAAGATAAGCCAATAAACGTTATTATAGATTCGGGAGTTAATTGTAGTTTAATGTCAGAGGGAGTGTTTGAATTTGTAACGGGGGTAATCCGAGCTTGTTGGAGTGCGATAAGAGAGTTTATGCCTATGCATCTAACGAACCACTCCAGCTCAGGAGAAAGAGTAATCTTATTGTAGAAGTACCGCAAACCCGTAAGTCCCTTAATGTAGAGTTTTATATCACGCGCGACAAAGCTGCAACACTACTAGGTCGTGATACATCTGAAATGCTGGGTGTTCTAAGAGTTGGTGTCTCCATAAATAGCTGTGAATTGAAATATGATGCCCCGGAAGACACAGCAAAGCAAGCAGGCAGAAAAGCTGCGCTCAAGGCAAAATTCCCAAAGGTGTTTCAGGGTTTGGGGAAGCTGAAAGGCTATCAATTAAGACTCCACATTGATAAAAACGTTCAGCTTGTAACTCAGCCAGTGCGACGAATTCCCTTTAGTAGGAGAGCCAAAGTAAATGAAAAGCTGGACGAATTGCTGAAACTTGACGTGATTGAGAAAGTAGAGGGACCAACCAGTTGGGTCAACCCCTCAGTGGACGTAGAGAAACCCAATGGAGATGTAAGGATCTGCCTAGACATGAGACAGGCAAATCAAGCTTTTCTGAGAGAGCTCGAGAAACACCCAGTTCCCACAGTGGAGGAGACACTCCAAGAGGCGTCCTATGCTAAAGTTCTCTCAAAGCTGAATTTAAACATGGCCTGCCATCAGATTGAATTGCACCCTGACTCTACGGACATTACCACTTTTGCTTCACCCAATGGCTTAAAAGGATATAATCGCCTTCTTTTTGGCGTAAACATGGTGACAGAAAAGTTCCAGCAAATTGTGTGGCAGGTGAATAAAAACTGCCCAGGGGCCCAAAACCCTGCGAGTGGTTGGTACAGATGACAAGGAACATGAAGCAAATTTGGAAAGAGTTATGACCAAGTTGCAGGACAATGGAATCACCCTCAACTATGACAAGAGCGAGATCGGTGTCCCAAGTATGACTTACATGGGCGATGTCCTTTCGGGAGAAGGGTTGAAAGTCTCTGACGAGCGAGTGAAGGCTAGTGTTGAAGCACCTGCTCCTCAAAATTAGTCAGAAGTAAGAAGTTTACTTGGTTCTGTTCCGTTTTGTGCAAAATTCATCCCAAACTTCGCGACAATATCGAGTCCGTTGTGGGGCCTGACCTGCAAAGCCGCATAGTGGCGTTGGGCTCCCATAGGAGATAAAGCTTTTGGAGATGTCAAAACCTGATTAAATCATGCACCAGTGATGGCCTGCCACAGACAAGGTGCCCAAACTCGCCTCACGACTGATGCCTCGCTAGTTGGAATTGGTGCGATACTCGAGCAAGAGCAAGAAGATGGAAGTTACAAGTCAATCTATTATGCCAGTCGCAAACTAAGTAATGTAGAAAAGCGATACTCCCAATTTGAAAGAGAAGCCCTTGCCGTCAGATGGGCATATGAAAAGTTGTACCTGTACCTATATGATATTAAATTCGAGATCGTACTGATCACAAGCCCTTGGTGACAGTGCTCAGTGCAAAGTCCAAACCTCCATCATCCAGAATTGAGAGGTGGCTTCTATACTTGCAGCAGTTTCACCACGATTTGACGCATATTCGGGGAAAAGACAATGCAGCAGA
>NC_090876.1:16142546-16157546 GCF_036669935.1 Montipora foliosa
AGAGCCTTCTGCGCGTATCTCCTTGGGATCGAGAGGGTAGTAGGAAATGCGTAGATTTCTCTGGTGGACACAGTAGAACGATTAACTTAACCGGCAATGGCGTCGAAAGTCATGTAACGCGAATGACGTTTTAGTGGATCTTGGGACAAAATATACCCTTATGAAGCTCAATAATGGCAAGTCAATTGAATATACAGGTGGTGGAATCTTAAAAGCGACGAGTAATGGACTTCGACAACAATCTATCGCCCGTCGAGCCGAAATCAAAGTGAGCTGTATTTACCTGATGTACATGGTAATTTGACACGATTGAGTTTCTTGCCTTCACGCACGCAATGAAATAGGAAGAGGTTTTCGCCTCTAAGCGCAAATATATTGTTTGTTTCAATATTTTTTTCGCTGAAAAGGATTCTGTGGTATTTTCTGCCTTTGTGAATTATAATATCATGTTGTGTATTGAATTTCCCAGCTTAAGGTTGAAATGTGATATGGGAGACGTTTTTTAGTATTGCTCTGTAAGCAGGAAGG
Source organism: Montipora foliosa (assembly GCF_036669935.1). Classification (NCBI taxonomy): domain Eukaryota; kingdom Metazoa; phylum Cnidaria; class Anthozoa; order Scleractinia; family Acroporidae; genus Montipora; species Montipora foliosa. The sequence goes on from NC_090876.1 coordinate 16,143,075, forward strand.
TTTCACAGGCCTGTTGGAAGCGTGCTTGAGTTGCAACAAAATGAGCCCCAAAATCAGTGAAAAATTGTGACGCAGATGAATAATAAAGTAGCTGCTATTTCCAAAATGATGAAATTACCTGGTGATAAATTTTGACTTTGCGTAAACAAGAGTTGGGCGATTGTGATCTTTGTTTTGACTTCGCTCATTTCATTGTCAAACTTTATAACACTTGACAGACAAAGAAACTTACAAAAACCCGGTATCTTGCCATCATTTGACACAGGTGCTTCACTGTTTGGCGAGTAAACATGCCGCGGTAACTTAATCACGGCTCCCGCTGAATTCCGAATGTCACTTTCGATTTTGCGACTTATTTGAACGTAGCAAAAATCTCCCAAAATGTTTGTCGCTGATCGTAACTTTTTATATTCTATATTCACGGTTCAAAATTAATGTTGTTTTCATGTCGTAAATATTTTATTCTCGATCGACCGTCCCGGAAACTTCCTGCTGCTCTTTCTAAAAACTGTGTATCAATAGTTATTTGCTTTTGCATCAATATTTGTTTTGCATAAAGCAAGCTAACAAAATCTGTACCTTGCTGAGTTCGCATTTGTTAGCGTTAATAGTATTTTCGGTCAGATGCTTCTTTTTAATGATGGGTTTATTGTTTTGGTTTCCCATCCTGACACTAACCCCGCCGGGCAGGGATTAACTTCAGTGAACTTTAGTATTACAAAGCTGTCAGATGCTCAGAGGGCACACTTGTGGTGAAAAGAAGTTGAGAGGGAACTTGAAATTATCAACATGTCAGCCCAGAAGCCAATGTTTCTCGCTTCTCTTTTATTTGTTATACTTCAGAGACTGGAATGCTGTATTTCAGTACCACACAATTCAGTGCCTTATGATTTTCTGTAACACGTACCACAGGCAACCCAGTGTATGCTTCACGGAAGCATCTCGTTGCTTTAATATTGATTGTGTTTGAATAAAGGATATTGTTGTCTTGTCTGGTAGATAAGGCAAGACAGCCTCAGTTGTATTTGCGTTATTACTTCTGAGTGTTACTTTTAAAGGGCAAACCATTAAAAAGTGCCAATAGTTTGCAGGAGTCTAGGAAAATTATTCCAAATATTCATTGATTTGAAGTTCCCGAAGCAGGTAAATCTTGAAGAGTTTACGTAACAATATTTGGAATATACAGCATTTCTATTTGGAAATGTTTAAGTCCACAGAATTTATTTTCTTTATGTTGAGAAGTACTGTAAGAGCTGTCAGGTAACTCAGATGGAAATTTGACAGACCTTAGTTGTAATGCAAATTATTAGTACAGTTTTGGTTGTTAGTGGAACATTATATTTTATTGGGACATTTTTTAAAGATTGATTAACCCACTGACTCCTGGGGATTCCCCATTGACAAATAAAATCGTCTGGTGTTAGACAGAGTAAAATGCTAAGTATGGCCAGTTTAAGGGTGAAAGTGCTATTATTAGTTTAGCTTTCTTTTTCTTCATTTGAACCAAAACAAGTGATTAATAATCACCTCCACCATGCTTTGCTTTGCGTTGCTTTGGCTTTTAGAACAAGGTATCAAAGTTGAAGCTGGTGGCTCGAGGTGTGAACTATAAAGACTATAATGGTATTTGAGTAATATTGTGGAACAAATTTGCCTATATCATTAAAGTTATTAAATCAATGGGAATCCAAACATGAGGATGCGGTTTGCTCAGGAGAGGTTTTCCCTATAAAAATGGCAGGCCACTTATTGGAATTTTTTTTGAAAAACAACCCTTGAAGGTAACAGAACTTTGTTTTGTGGACGTAGGCTAAAGAAATCTGACCCCTTAGAGAAACCAGTTCTAAAGTGACAAATGACTGGCAAATAACTTTTACTTATGAATTATTCATAATTAAAAGTTATTTGCTCGTGTACCAAATTGTCTTACAGTTCCAGTCATTTTTCAGATTGATAGCCTTAACTGTACTGCAGCAACTCCGCCAGTTGTTTGGTCTCAGCATCATAAGCAGTACAAATCCGCATTTTTTTCTCCAAAAAGGAATAAAAAGAACACCTGTTATTTTCGTAAGGGACTCCCCCTTGGGGCAGTTTGTTTACTTTACCACCATTCTTTAATACTATCCAGGGACTAAATCAAGAATGGAAATAGATTACAGTTTGAAAAAATATGCCACTTTTTTTTTTACTTCTTACACTTACTGCATTCAACTTTAATTTATTTATCCTTGGAAATTGTAGGAATGATTACCGGTAGTATTCTTTAAAGCAATTGCTAAAAATTCATTGCACCTAATGTTGAAATATTTTTTACATATGGAAAGTCTTCTCCAGAAAACTCCACCATGGGATTACGCCCCTTTCAAATGTAGCTTTGTATGCTTTTGCTCAATGACTTAGAACAATTATTACAGAAATATGAAGTTATGGAGTTTTTTAAAAGTTAAATCTCATTGAATTTAAATTATTGAAACCGCTGTGTTGCAACCAGAGTCCACAAAGAGAGGTTAAATAATTTATTGCACTGGAAGTATTTAGTAGGCCGGCATGAAATCTGTTTTGGATAATAGCACTGAATCACGTTCAACAAGTTTTCTAAACTTTGAACATACCTAATTTTATATCCTCCTGCTGTTTCATTGCTAGAAGATAAAACCAATTCTTGATTAATTATTTTTGTTGTCACATTAGCCCACTACAATGTGATGAAAGCATATTATTAGTTGTAGTAATATTTTGTTGCAGTAAAATCCCCCCTGCTAGTGAGCTGGATTTCTGAATCAAATTTTCAACTTGGAATACCGATATTGTTGTTTTGGTTGTTCAGAGTTAACTTAATCTATGTTTATTTCTATAATTTGAAGGGAAGCAAACGATTGGCATTTCGCTTGAAACGACTATAGCAAAATATAATTGCAACTCAAAGGTTTCCTTCTAGTGTACCCAATATGAGGTGCTTATATGACATGTTATGTATGACATTGGTTATTATTATACAATGCTGATGCTATCTCAATTTTGATTGGCTAAAAGCACCCCTCTAATTCTAGATGGCGCTGTGTCATCGCGTCACATCTACAGACACTGGCATTTGTGCATGTAGGTATGACGCGTTTTTGCAGAAAATGGTTTTCGTCACCTGACAAGCTAGCCGGCGGTTTGAGCAAGATTGTGCGAGGTGAGAGGTGAGGAAGTGGCTATTAATCCGCACCAGTTATCTCCTGTTATTAGCCTTTCTCAAGAAGAATTTATTGTACAGAACTCTCATTCAGAGATAACGAAAATTTTTAATTTCTTTAACTGTAATGTCAACATTCATTAAACGCAAATGAAGTTTTGTTTACATCTCGATATCGGGAACATTTTTCATAAGACCGTAGAACTTAACTCTACAATTTTGTTCAAAAGTTTCAGTTCGATTCAGTTTTTCCTGAAACCTTTTCAGATGTTTTAGGCTTAAATCCTTTCTGAAAACCTTTTGAATTCCGCTTTACATGTAATTCACGGCTGTCATTAATAAAGATGTTTACACTGAAACGTGTCATTGCGTGGCTTACTTTTTTGTTGTTCTGTGAAATGTCTCAACGCTTCTACATTTATAATTGTATAATAAAACAATTATTGGATTCGGTTTTCGCATGATAGCGAAATTATCAAGGCCTCGGTTTGTGTTATCCGCCTCAGCCTTCGGCTTCGGCAGATAACACAAACCTCGGCCTTGATAATTCTTGCTATCATGCTCAACCTCATCCAATAATTGCTTATTATTGCTGCTAATTCACTTTAAAATTTATCTTTGAATGACTGAAATACATTTCTAAATTTTCACGGACGTCATGCATTTCTTTTTTTTCCTCCCTCTTAATAATTTGCCTCCATGGACCACTTGAATGGCCATTTTAACAACTTAATTTTGAACAAAAATTGCAAAATTCTTCACATTTTCTGCTAGATGCGGGCCCCCGCGGAAACAGTGTAAATATTTAGTCGAAAGAGAAACCATTTGGAAATGTAGTGGTGTATTTTTTGCTCCACTTTTTAAAAGTTAAACGCATGAATTGAAATCAAGATGGTACTCCATTAGCCAGTAAGCTCCACAAAGTAATTTCCACTCAAACACTGTCTCAGCAACCTAGACTCGCGTTGACCTTGAAATTGTTAAAGAAATCCCTCGTAGCACTGTTGGCTAAAACGTACGGTGGCCCACAGCTAAAAAGAGAATCTCGCTGGCATAAAAACGCACTATGCAGTCAAAACATTCGTCCGCTTTACTGGCCTGAAAAAGGTGTATTTTTTTATCGACGGAGATCGGATAAACACCCAATGGCAGCCATGTTTGATTTGAGCTATTGAAGTGACATGACAAGGCCTTGACCAATCAGACATTTTTCGCCAGTGAAGGTCACGCACAACGTCCACTCACGCGACGTTGTCATTGGGTATGCTCCCTAATACGATTATACGGTGAGAGGGTCGATGATTCGGTCCCGCACTAACTGGTATGAACAAGTTGAAAGAAACACAACATATTTCCTGAACTTAGAAAATCATAATAATAACAAAAAAAGTTGTGTTTGGAGGTTGCACTTTAAGAATAATCTACAACTGTAGAACAGATACTTACGAAGAACTTCTACAACGTGCAAAGTTGCCCTCTCTCTACAATAGAAGGCTTCAAGAGATTGTGATTTTAATGTAGAAAGTCAGAAATGGCTTGGTCCCCGACTACATAGGTGAACTTTTCAATTTTAAAGATAAAGTGTACTCCTTAAGAAATGCAGATTTTGATGTACCTCGCTATTCAACAGTAAGCTACGGAAAACACTCTATTAGGTATCTGGGTCCATATCTGTGGTCCAGACTATCCCCAAGTGACCGACAGCAACCTTCGCTAGACAATTTTAGACGGAATATTAGAAAGAAAGACATGACTTCTTATATTGAGGGCACATGCAGCAACTGTGCTTTATGCAAACATTAAATATTAGATTTTCTTTGAAATAAGTGATATTTAAATATGTAAATAGTTTTACATGAGCATTCTTTGTTTTAACAAAAGATTGTAAATTTTAAATTAGCTTTTAAATTTTAAATTAGCTCTTAACACTTTTAACATTTTAAATTAGCTTTTAACACTCGTGGTGTTCTTATTTTAATTTATATTTGGTATTTGGAATGTTCTTTTAGTGTCCACAATTAGCTTATATTTAGTTAAATACTCTGACACTTAAATAAAGTTCATTCATTTCATTCAATCATTTGCTAAACTCAGATGGTGTAGAGATAACCGAGACGCGAATAACAAATTGGAAGAAGTTCACAATTTTTATTCTGATCTTTATGACGAAAAGACAGAGATTCAGACTGATGCTACTCACTGCCCGTTCTTGGAGGTCTCCTTCACCATTCTTAAATTAAACGATGGTATGATGGCCTGTTAACGTACTCTGAATCTTTTAAAGTCCATTCTACTTTCGAAAATAACAAAACCCCTGGGAATGACGGACTCTCCAAAGAGTTTTATCTTTCTTTTTTTGGCCAGAGATTGGTAATTTGTTGGTAGACTCGTTAAATTACTCTTACGATCACGGCGAGCTATCGAACTCACAAAAAGAAGCTCACGGTTATAACCTTAATACAAACAAGGTATAGGGACAGAAGACGGATTAAAAACTTGACACCAATTTGCCTTGTAAATGTAGACGTAAAAATAGGCTCGAAGGCTATCGTAAAAAAAAATTAGAAAAAGACCTATCATATATAAATACTTGATGGGCGACCAGTATCCATTATATGATAAAAGGTGTTTATAAAAAACGTTGAAACTGATCTAGATAAAAAATTATTAAAAAGTGAATTTTCGACTGCAACTGCAGTCTTCATCAGAGTGACTAAAATATGCTGTTTGAGAGTAATATGCTAAAACTAAAATAAGAAGTTACTTTATCCCCTAGGGCTTCAATAATGTCTTATAGACAGAAGGGAATGGCTTCCGCTCGTTCACCGCATTTTTGTCTATTGTGGAGTTCCATGATTCCAAAAAGATTCTTTTGGGCCAATTATTGACCTTCTTTTCTAGAATTTCCACATAGCCAGTGTCAATGTCATGGTCAGTGGTTTCGGCGTGATCTTTTATTGCCGACTCTTTGTTATTATTATAGTTCCTGGTTTATGCTCCCCGTCAGATGAATTCCATGATCACTTTGTTTCCCCAATGTATGTGAAATCACACGATCGGCATTTAACCTTGTACACAATGCCTTTTGTTTTCGTTTCTTTTGGGCGATCCTTTGGTTTCCTAGAATAATGGGCGAGTGTTTTTATAGGCTTGAAAGCAGTTTTTATGTTCGCTTTGTTAAGCACATTTCTGACTTGTTTTGAAACGCCCTTTACGTATGGCAAGGTAGCAAAAGTTTTTGGCCGCGTATCTGTATCCTGTATTTGGATTGCAGCCGGTGGTCTAGGGGCCCGACATTTCTCAATGAATTTATCTGTATAACCATTAACTTTTAAGTCATTAATGACTTGATGTCGTTCTCGATCTTTTTCTGTGTCATTGGATGGGATGGTTTGTGCGCGGTCTATCAGGCATTTAACAACCGCACGTTTGCTCTGGGCGGGGCTATGAGACGCGAAATCCAGGTACTTGTTGGTATGAGTTGCTTTGCGATGTACGCTAACAGTAATGTTTCCCGATCTTTCTACTGTGCAGCGTGTGCCAAGAAATGCGATGGTTTGGTGGTTTTGAGATGAGACTGATGGAAGTTCTGAGAAACGACGATGAAATTCTGGTGATTAAAGCTGACAAAGGCAATTGCACCGTCGTTATGAACAGGGTTGATTATCAAGATCAAATCAACGAAATGCTTCGAGACAGAAACACGTATAAGCCAATAACAGATAAAAGAGGAAACCCAACTTCACGGGTTGAGACCGAACTCCAGAAGAAATTGTTAGAGCTCAAAAAGCAAGAGAGCCTGACTGAGAACGAATACTGGAAACTCAGGCCATCCGAATCGACGCCAGCTGCTTTGTATGGTCTACCCAAAGTGCACAAAGTTAACCTCCAGCCGACGGACGATCATCTGACGCTACCGCAAGACACCGTCATAAAGATCCCGCTACGTCCCATCAACAGCTGTATCTACTCACCGACCTATGAGTTATCCAAATACCTGGCTTCTATTCTGAAACTCTTGCAAAACAACAATGAGTACAGTGTTAAGAATGCTAAAGAATATGCAGATTTTGTTAACAACCAAACGATGGAGGCGGACGAACAGATCGTGTCTTTTGATGTTACTGCACTTTTCACTTCCATTCCAGTAGACCTAGCACTGGATATTGTCGACCGGAATTTACGTGAGATTCATGAATGGGAATTGCACACACGACTAACACAAAGCCAGATTATGTTTTTGCTGCCGTTTGTACTGACGAACACTTATTTTACGTTCGAGGGCACACATTATCATCAAGTATTTGACTGTGCAAAGGGATCACCGGTCAGTGCCGCCATTGCAGAATTGGTGATGCAAGAAGTTGAAAAAATCGCTCTCAACACGTCAAATGTCAAACCACGGTGGTGGAAACGATATGTGGATGATTCGAGTGCTTCTTTGGAGACTAAAGACATCCAAGTTTTCCACGACCATCTCAACTCGATCAACTCAAACATACAGTTTACGGTGGAACTTCCATAAGTCTCATCTCAAAACCACCAAACCATCGCATTTCTTGACACACGCAGCACAGTAGAAAGATCGGGAAACATTACTGTTAGCGTACATCGCAAAGCAACTCATACCAACAAGTACCTGGATTTCGCGTCTCATAGCCCCGCCCAGAGCAAACGTGCGGTTGTTAAATGCCTGATAGACCGCACACAAACCATCCCATCCAATGACACAGAAAAAGATCGAGAACGACAACAAGTCATTAATGACTTAAAAGTTAATGGTTATACAGATAAATTCATTGAGAAATGTCGGGCCCCTAGACCACCGGCTGCAATCCAAATACAGGATACAGATACGCGGCCAAAAACTTTTGCTACCTTGCCATACGTAAAGGGCGTTTCAAAACAAGTCAGAAATGTGCTTAACAAAGCGAACATAAAAACTGCTTTCAAGCCTATAAAAACACTCGCCCATTATTCTAGGAAACCAAAGGATCGCCCAAAAGAAACGAAAACAAAAGGCATTGTGTACAAGGTTAAATGCCGATCGTGTGATTTCACATACATTGGGGAAACAAAGTGATCATGGAATTCATCTGACGGGGAGCATAAACCAGGAACTAATAATAACAAAGAGTCGGCAATAAAAGATCACGCCGAAACCACTGACCATGACATTGACACTGGCTATGTGGAAATTCTAGAAAAGAAGGTCAATAATTGGCCCAAAAGAATCTTTTTGGAATCATGGCACTCCACAATAGACAAAAATGCGGTGAACGAGCGGAAGCCATTCCCTTCTGTCTATAAGACATTATTGAAGCCCTAGGGGATAAAGTAACTTCTTGTTTTAGTTTTAGCATATTACTCTCGAACACGTTTTTTATAAACTACCATATATAATGCATCACGATCAAAATGCGTTTGTGAATGGACGTACCATGAATTTTTGATACGGTTAGAACAATTAACGGTATCATGGACTTAACGGAAATGAAGGGATGTAAAGGCATAATGTCTACCATCCATTTTGAAAAGGCATTCGACTCTCGTAGGTTGGACTTTCTTTTTAAATCTCTTGAAATTTTAGGCTACCGTGCGTCCTTCATAACATGGATCAGGACATTTTACAAGAATATGACGAGTCGCGTAGTTAACAATGGCTTTTTCCCCCATCCTTCCAGGTTAAACGAGGAGTTCGCAAGGGTGATCCTTCATCACCATCTCTTTTATTATAGTTCTCGAATTTTTAGCAATTTCCATTCGCAGCAATCATCGAATAAAAGGAATAATAGTAGGGGAGATTGAGATAAAACTAATTTTGCTGATGATATGACATTCTTTGGCCCGAGACAAACAGTCTTATCTTACTCTTTTTAATGTTATTAAATTATTCGGGACACGTACTGGCCTTAAGATTAACCACTTTAAAACTGAGTCTCTCCTACCTGGAAATCTTAAGGAGACTGGGCGTAGCTTATAACTAGATGTTTGTGAATTTAAAAGATATGTAAAAAGTGTAGGAGTTTACTTTAGTTATAATACAGCAATCTTTTATAAACTAAATTTTAAATCAATTGAAAAATCATTGAAACAATTGGTAAAAGAATGGAGTTGGGTAAGATTAACGCTGATTGCAAACGTGCAAATTATTAAATCGTTCGCCCTACCTAAGGTCTTGTATAGGCTGACGTTAATTTCAAGTAACAAAGAGTTTATTAAGTAAACAAATACGCTGTTATTTTCTTTTGTCTGGAAAGGTAAAGATAAAGTTAAATGCGCGGTTCTAATGAATCTAATAGAAAGAGGTGGACTTAAAATGCCTGACTTGAACTCGATGATCTCCGCTCAAAGAATAAAAAATAATGTGTAAGAAGAAGTATCTAATTCCATATGCAGCCAGTTAGATTTATTTTTTGGAAATCTCAAATCTCTAAAAACTTCCATATGAAAGGTTACCGTATTTTATTTGGGCTCTTTTTTTGCGGATAATGATGATGACAGTATTTTAGTTAACTACTTTATACTGAAGAGGAAATACGTTATTTTTCGCTCAAAGTTAAACAAAACTTTTCCTACTACTTCCCTATTAGTATCAAAATGCAAAACAACACATCAAATCGAGCGTTTCATTACAAGGAAAAATAACAAACTCCACTTTCATGATAAAAAATGGCAACACCTCTTACCCATAATGAGCGTGAGATATCACTTCCAACTCCCAACTTGAACTAATATTGTAGTATTGCAATATGTTGAAGTATGTACAGTGCGTATAGCTTTGATGTATAGTGTAGTTTGGATGTCCCGTGTTTAGCATAGATAGGTAGCGTAGTTTCGATATATATAACTTAAAATTAAAGTGCAAACCAATAAAATGTTTAAAATCTTAAAATAATAATAATAATAATAATAATAATAATAATAATAATAATAATAATAATAATAATAATAAATAATATAATAAAATATAATAAATAGACATGGCGTGCAACTTCCAAGAACGCTCACGGCCGAGTGTCTCCAGAATTTAGCCGAATTTCTCCCACTTCCAAAGGTCGCTCGCCTGCCAGCCTTCGGCACGTGAAAAGTCGATAACTTTCCAAGCATCGTACTAAATTCCGGAGGCACTCGGCCGTGAGCGGTCTTGGAAGTTGCACGCCTTGTCTATTTATATTGTATGTGACGACGCGTCAGATCTGAAGGGGAAATCGAAGCGTCCCAAAAACCCGTTAAATCACTCAGGACAACGCAGAAAATAGCGAGTGAGTGAACTTTACTTATCTGGCTGTCCATAAAATGAATGTTCGAAAAGAAACATCGTGATTTAAGAACATTTCATTGAATCGGCCGTCACAACTGCTTCAAAATAACGTGACGTCACGCGCTCTCGCATCCTCAGGGTTGCCTGTCTGTGATTACACCTTTCACGGTATCGTTCTCCACAGATTCTCGTTGCTGCTGTAAGTATATCGACGTCAACGGCTACGTGGACTTTATTGTTAAGCCAGTTAAAGCCGGCCCGGCGGCTAAACGATGAACCGTATTTGTCGGCCGGCATCATGGTCAATTATCACAGGAATGCCGTAAACCAAAGAGGAAATATCTGACGAATTGAGCTTTTTGCTCTTAACCGCTAAAATTCTAAAAATTAATGCAACAACACGATTGACATGATTGTCACGTTTGCTACTCACCAAACCAATTAGTGTTTTGGGTTACTTTCCAAAAGGTAAAATGTGACCTGCAAAAGTAACCAGTGTCTTAGACGCGCGGCCCAAATTGTGTCACGGTACATGGTTATAGGAGAGTGTCACGCTAGTTTACTCTTGTGACTAAAAAAATCACCGGTGTGATTCACATCGTTTTTCGGAATCTATACTGCCCCCTTTTTTAAATATGAGTTGTTAATAATCAGTGAAAACACTATTAAATGAAGTTTGTTTCGCTCGCCTCTTTCCCGTTTACACATGGTAAGACTCACGCAGTGGTATGTTGATAGTTAACCACAGCGTCGTCGGCAAGCGTTCGATGTAGCGATCTTTAATTGTTAATTAAAAATTGTATGTCTAGATCCCTACTCAACCGGTTAAAAAAAAGGACTACAAACAAGTTTTGATATCAGAATATTGAGACTGCAAAGTATGCCTATGATCTGTACAAATCACGATAGACATTTCTTTCTGTCTACACTTTCACCATCTAAGACTTGTACCGCTTTTAAATCATGTTGCATAAAGCATTTTACCGTTATTTCTCATTATTTATTTAGTCACTTGTCAATTTAGTTTTTCGTGCATGGTTTCTTTTGTTTCTGCAAGTACATAAATGATAACTGACAAAGTCACTTCGTAAGTCAGGGTCAGTAACGGAAAAAAAAACGCGTTCCAGATTGATGTTTTACATAAAGCCTCATGCGGCTCACTTGCTCCGATAACGTTTTGTGTGATAACCGATCATTAAAATCACGTTGCTGGACGACAAAAGGTACGTTTCATTGTTTAGCCACCGGGAGTTCAAACTGGCTAAACAGTAAATCTCATCAAACCTTATAAGAAGACATCTTTTCTGCGTCGATAGACTTGATCGCTAGAAGGAACAACCGCTCGCCGGTGGCTCAGTTTTATATGCAGCAGGTCATGAGTTCGGCCGGACCCGCAACACTCAGGGTCTTCAAATAACTGAGGAGAAGTGCTGCCTTTGTAATAACATCCGCAAATGGTTAGACTTTCAAGTCTTTTCAAATAAGGACTATGAACCGCGGCTCCCGTCTCACAACCTTCAATGTTCATAAACTCTACTGGGATGTTAAAGATCGCACACACTAGTCGAAATGAAGGCCTATTCTGGAACCTCAAGTCGCCTTAAGTCGCCGTCGCTTTAAGTCGCCTTAAGTCACCTTAATTCCACAAACACAACACACCTAAATTTAACCTAAAACAGCTGAGAATGAGTCAATAAAAGAGCGGCAGATCAAGGGAGGCATTTTGATGTAATTGTTTGTTGGTTGATTTCCAAAAAAAGAGAATAATGGGTGGGGCAGGGGGTTGCCTCCTGATACCCATTTGAAAGGAGCTGGTCGAGCCTGGCGATCGAACTCCTGCCATAACACATTGGAGAGGCCAGAACACACACGAGGACATGCAGCACAGATACATGCAAGTGTTTGCAGGAATCATGTAAGTCCTGATTAAATATCTGCGACAAGCCTTTTTTTACTTTCGCCTTGCAACATGTAGTTCTAATTGAGACACCACAAGCAAGGTTCTAGTCTCCACACATTTTCTTTTTGGCAAGAAGTTATGCCACTTACTCGTTACAAAATCAAGTATTAAACATGAAAGCCCATAGAAAAGATTTATAGTTCAATCTCATGCGAGGAGCAGTGATATGATTGCCTCAAAATATTTTTGCAACTTAAATAACAAAATTAGTATAACGGATGAAATAACCAAACAAATTTAAGCTCAGTAACAAGAATTGCACTTATTTACTTAGATGTAATACTGATGTAAGCTTAACTTTAACTGGAGAAAGGAAATCTCTATTGTAAGGTTGAGAAGTCTTACCCAAAGCATTTCATGCAATTTTGTTCGATTTACATAGTTAGTCATGTTCTAGATGGCAACGCTCTTCACAAGAATACATGATTTAGTCAAGCAGAAGGGATTAACCAACCTTTATCTGTTATTCCGCCACACAAAATTCTAAATCTTGATCACATATTTTGTAACCAAATGCATGCACGATATGTATCATAACACTGCAAATCCACTTAACTCCACAACTCCGAGCAAACCTGCTTTAATTTGCTCCTTGTACAGGGTTCATGCGTAACTTGATAGATGAACTCACAGCCAAAGCTCAAAGAAATTCTTTTAAATTTATGTGTCAGGCAAATAAACAAGCCATCAGCATAAATTCACGTGTAGGACAAGTGTCACATGTGTGCGCTGGGTGTACATTTTTCATATCTGATGCAGGAATAAAAAGGGCAACCGTACCACAAACGCTTACAATATTCTCCCTTTAAAACCGCTTTTTGCTGATCGATCGGGTAGAAATGTCTCATCATGTTTTGGGTGAGGCTAAATCGCGTGGGTAGGTGGGTCGTGGGTAGGTGGGTCGTGGGTCGTCGGTAGGTGGGTCCTGAGTCGTGGGTGGTGGATCGTGTTTATTTGAAGATAAAAAAAGATATCTATTAGCTCCCTCAGTGCTTGGTCCAAATTTGTCTTAGGTCTTAGGTCTTGTCTGTTTCAAGCATTTCCAGTCGTTGATTAAAAAAAAAAAAAAAAAAGGTTTAGGGTTAGGGACCCACGACCCACGACCCACGACCCACTACCCACGACCCACGACCCCCAACCCACGACCCACGACCCACGACCCATGAACCACGACCCACGACCCACGACCCACCCACCCACCTACACCGATTAGACACTCGTAATTTTTAGCCTTGGGTTGCATGTACCGCCGAAGGAAAGGCTACCAATTCTGAGAATGTTATGGTCTTGTGACTTGACTTAAGCTCACGCAAGTCTGCACATAGAGACATGGACACTAGCTGGGAGAATCAAAATGCCGGACCAAAGATTGTTGATGATCACGGATATAGAGAAAGAGTCTATAAAGCGTCAAAAATGACTAAGAAAAAGAAGTTTCATTGAGAAAGACTTGCATACGGTACTCGTTACGTTATATTCGAGCGTTCTGCCAAAACTGAAGAAAGAGAAGAACATTTATTGGTTGCGTTTCCGAAAAGGAACATTGTTTGATTCCATTGGAATGGTGAAACAGTTACGAAACTTTAGTGCAAAAATTGACAGTGCAAGCTGCAGGGATCTTGCAGATAAGTTTTCTAAGATAACACTAATTATTCGCGATTATTTGTGAAATAGTTTGAGCTTAAATAGTTTGACTTCCCCGTAATTAATTTTTGGTTAAATTATGAATTTTCTACAACTGTACCAGTTTTGAGGGTCTGAATGGGGGGTACACATGTCATTTAAAATTTCATTACTTTGTCAGTTGTCGGTTAAAATTTTCGACCCTTGTCGGTTGTCGGTAAACCCTAGTTATCTTTTTTGGCGCTAGTGGGTAATTTCTTCCTCTTCCTGTTGCTGGAAACTCTTTGTTGATCTCCGAAATTCTGCTAATTATTTATTATGGTTGCTGTTATTCCAGCCCAGCATATTAAAGCTCTAGTGGCATTCAGACATAGACATTTGACAGTGTCATATAGCAATTAAAAATTGTGAAATAAATAGAGGATATCACATGGCCGCGCGGAGATA
>NC_090876.1:16162546-16165046 GCF_036669935.1 Montipora foliosa
ATTCATATCTCTTCGTGACTGTGTCATATCCTTCATATCTTTTACACAAGGCACTTTTCCCATTACCCTACCTTTTTCATAATTTCATAGCAAAACTTTCACACATGTGCCTTTTACTTGCAGACTTTTATTGCTTTGGCTCTTCTCTACACCACACCTACTTTCAGCCTCATTTGTATCCTGTGAGGTTGTCTAAGCTGGTTTTAGTTTTTGAAAGCTACATCTTGTGTTCAGTTGGGACGTTTTTGTATCTAATTCTACTCTTGAGCATTCTGCTATTGCCACTACCTTACACACCGTTGAATTTTCTATGACATTAAAACCACTAAAATTTACCTTCGTGAATATCTGATTGTACAAAAGCTTTCCAAACTAAAATCGGTTTCCATTTCCTTTTCATTTTCCGTTTCGTTTTCTGTAGTTTAACGTTAGCTTTAGGTTTTACAGATCGAGTACAGCCTCGCGACTTCCTGTGGCTTGAGTGCACAGTCGTACATGTTGAACTCGTCAAGGTATCCTCCAAGTATCCGGCCAACCGAGCTGGAAGACCCTTGTCTGCCAATGCCAGCAAACTTTTCCCAGTCTTGAGAGAGAGTCCCTGAACCTTGTGTATGTTTGACCAGTTTTCCATTAACGTACACACGAGCTGCTCCGGTTCCAGAGTCGTATGTCCCTATTAATTATGAAAAATCAGAACTGAGCTTGTTAGACTTCTAGAATTGATAGGATTGGTTGACATCGCAGCTGGTAACCAGTCAACAACAAGGAAACTTTATTTAAGCACGGAATCCTTTTCACGTAAAGTGGTCTTCCAAGAAGCCATGCATTATTCCTAATACATAGAACACATAACACTTCTTAAAACTATAATCTTTGAAAATTTACAGATATCGTCAAAATAACAAAATGTGCTATAGAAGTTATAATTTCAAATTAACTGTGGTATGATAAAAACGATTTAAGAGTGGGTGCCTGCTTAACCTCGGCTGAGAGACTGTCCATGTGAAAAGGCCTATAACGAAAACTCTTTTTGAGGGCCTCGGTGCGTTTATGCTTGCTCCGTACGTGTAAACCAGCCCTTACCTGCAATATGTGTCCATTTGTTTGCTTGAATAATGGCGTTAGTTTCTGCTGAAAACACAGTACTTTTTCTCTCGTTGCGATGAAACCAGCGAACTTTGCCACTATTTACCTCAAAATGGTATTGTCCCCACCTGTGGGTGGAGGCTTTGCCGCCAATTGTGCAGAAGATTGAATGTTCCCCGCTAACTGAGGATAGCTTCACCCATACTGCCATTGTAACGCCGTGCATCGGCTTCCCGCGGAAGTGGTTTCCACTCATGGTGATGTAACCGCTGTTCATGCGTACGTAGGGCGCGCAACCCATCTCGCGAGTGGCAAGTTTCCCATGATTCACTTGAACACAGCTGTGCGTAATGCCATCGTTGGAATTTATGGAACTGTCCCTGACCAAGTCGTCATAAACATCATTGAAAGGCAAGTGCAAGACTGCAAAAAATAAAAACAAAACAGTGCGACTCAGACCATCCCAAGTTCATTAAACACGGAGTTACCAAGTGTTTGTATGACAGAGTCAACATAGCCTGCGAGGAAGCTCTCCACTGGGGTCGCACACGAGATTTCGGGCGCGAGTGGTGGATGGCGAGCGGCGAGCGAAGCGAACTGGGAGACGATTGGGGCGGAGGCGAGAGAAGGAGAGCTCTTCTTCTCTCGCCCCCGCCCCAATCCTCTAGCGGCTCACTTCGCAGGTTTCGCTTCGCTTGCTAACCCAAAAAAATATCACTTAGCCAAATGGGAAGAAAGTGCGCAAAATCGTTTAGCATCGGCCCTTTTTTGTAAAGGTTACTAATGCTCTTTCCCCAGCATGTTACTAAGACCAGACCTATCACCAAAAACTGAGACCCACCGAACTACCGAATAACTGAAGCAAAATCACAAGGCGTAAGTCACTCCGATCCTAGACGAAAGCTGGGAAACTTTAAACAAGAAACTGTGGTCTAGAATAATAACAAAATAAGAACGACTTGAGGCTCAATTTTGCTTTAAAAAGTAGACCGCGGTCTCAGCCAAAATTATCTGGTTCTATAAATGCATAGACTACCACAAAAAACTACACCTTTGAAAAGTTCTTTTCGTGCGTTCCGATTGTTAGCCCGGGTTCGAATAGGTGCTAAATGCTAGTTTAATTTAAATGTATATTAATAAAAATTTTTGGAAAGAGGCTTAAATATACAAAAACATCCAAGATTCTTCAGCTGTTCTTACCGTTTGTACATGCACCAGACAGAAGCATCAGATTAGCGCTGTAAATGAGGTATGGCACAGTTTTCATAACGCTGGTCTTGGCACAAAGATTCCTTGTTGGATCTGTTAGGATTAAATGAGAGCCAAGTTGAATAACTTTTTTATTACCTCTCCAAGCTGTTACGGCTCCAAAGAGGCCCAGTTCGTATAAAATATTTTGTAACTTAACTTTTTT
>NC_090876.1:16175046-16187546 GCF_036669935.1 Montipora foliosa
TTGATAAATCATAACTTTTAAAGTAAAAGAGATTGTGTGTTGTCCTGACGAATACTGACTTTTAACTCACC
This sequence comes from Montipora foliosa, assembly GCF_036669935.1. Taxonomy (NCBI): domain Eukaryota; kingdom Metazoa; phylum Cnidaria; class Anthozoa; order Scleractinia; family Acroporidae; genus Montipora; species Montipora foliosa. The sequence continues at coordinate 16,175,118 of NC_090876.1, forward strand.
GGAAATGCACCGGAAAAGTGCAGCGTAAAATAAATTCAAACATGTTTTTTTGTCAAGCGCTGAACTCACAAAAGAGACCAAACTCTGGACCTAACCTGGTTGAAGTAAACTTTTGATATTTTGAAAAATATTTCTTTGCAAGCTAAGGGCTCGAATCTCGATCGGGCATTTTGCGTTATTAGTATCAGCGAGAAGAACTCGTTTACTTAAATAAGCCCTGGAAAAAAAAAAACAACAACAAGAAAAAAAAAAAAAAACACAAGACAATATTTTATTTGTATGCCCCGAAATTCTAGGACATGCAGAATTGAGACGATATCTGGCAGCACGATGTTGAGTCACTGCAGTTAACTTTATTCACTTTAACAGGAATACAAAGGATATCGATCTAACATGAAGTCCGAACCGAGAGGATGATGTACGCGTATGGATATTTAACAGTTATTCCACCAGCGCGCGTTGGATATGAGATGGTAAATAGCCAACAAGGCGCGTAGCGTTGGCTATAATCATCTCATATCCAACAAGCCGGCGAGTGGAATAATTGCTTTATTAAAAACGTCCTCAGGATTAGACAGATTTTCTCGAATTTCAATTTTCAACAACAAATTAACGAATTTCAACTTGCATTGTTTTGATTCGCATTATTAAACTATAAACACAGGTGCTTAAGTTTAGAAGTTGCTACCTTGAAATATTTTCATGTCATACTTCGTTGCTCTCTTTGTGCTCCCCGGTGTTGCGTTTTGTAACAGTTCAAAGACTTCTTTTTCATTTAACTCCTGCGCGAAGCGATTTTCGCCGGCCGCCATTGGCCGTTTTTATGCTAGAGATGTTAAAGTTGTCTGAGACGTAGTCGTCTCGGGACGACTTTAACGTCAGGTATAAAAACGGTAAATAAGGCAGACGCATTTAACGTCTGACAACTTTAACGCCTTAAACATTTCAAACGTTAAATGCATGTAGTATAAAAACGTCCAGAGACGACTGGCCCGAGTTATGCTGAACGCTCAAAACAACATGGCGGCCAAGAATAACTCGAAGGAGACTCGGGGCAGAAAGTGGAGCGAAGTTGAGCTTAAAGTATTTGCATCTGTTCTCGAAGACGACCGAAATGAATTTGCGTTGACTTTAGAGACTCTGGCACTTAAAAAGTCAGCCAATGTTAATATTTTTGAAGCTATTAAGAAAGAACTCGATGCTCGTTTGCAGACGGAGAACATGCCATGTTCTAAAAAAGGAAAAGAGAAGGCGATCGAGACATCAGTTGTCAAGCTGCGAGCAAAATATAAATGGTTGAAAGAACGGTGGAGAAAATTCACCGACAGGGCAAAGTCTGGCAGTGGAAAATCAGCGGTAGATGAACCGAGTGGTTTACCATCATCGACCCGATTTTCTCCGAAACTCACACAGAATTAAAGTTAGCAACGAAGGCAGCGGACATCCTCAATAGTGACGACAGTAGTGAAGATGACGAATATAATGAAAAAGAGGACGCGATTGAAGAAATGAAGCTTGCTACTGGTATGGTACCCAGTGAGAGGAAGCAGCCATTAGATTCAAGTACGTCTTTAGCTGCAAGTTCTGAGCAAAACCACTTGTCAGGGAATGAGAGTGAAGAAGAATGTAACAGGTAAATAATGAATTGGTATTATTTTCCCCAGACTTTAAATGAATTTTATAATGGATGTTATGCAATTGCATACAAGGAATTTGTGTCAGTAATGTATACATGTAGATACATATATTACTACATTAGGTTTATGTACATGTACATGAAACATGAATATACAACAGAGTGCTATTCGGCAAATTGTTAGTGACTATATATGCATCTTTACATGGTAACTATGGTTTTATTAGTATTTATTGGTCAGCCCTTTAACTTTGCCTCACTACATATAAAATAAATTTCAGTTTTGCTGACCTTAAAAGGCATTTTTTAAAAATAATGTGTTGTACAAGGCTAAAAAGCACAAACCTAAAAAACAGCCACAGAGCAAAGACTGTGAAGAGTCTTTCTGTGAAGAGGGTGAAGTAGATTCAAAGGAGACATCCAAGAAGGAGGTACTGAAATAAACTGTGTCAGTGCGGCTCAGGAAACGTAAAGTAACTTCACAGAAAGATGCTATCACCCAGTTATCAGCAACCTTTGAGAATCTTCAAAAAGCACATGAAAAAAAAAAAATGCAAATTTGGTTTGAGGCAGACCAGAAAAGAAAAGAAACTTTCCTTCAATATCAGGAGAAACAGGCAGAGCTGAACCAACAACATGAAATGCGTATGATGGAGATGATAACTCGTTTTCAGCAGCCTATGCAACCATACCAAAATGCTTCGGTTATGCATGAACCAACATTTCCAAGTGCCTTTTCTGGAGCAGAGAGTCAACAACCACACTACACAAATTTAAATAGTTATAATAGGTAGATTACTTTCATAAAACCCATTAAAGAGGTGACATTCAGCAATTATGAGATACTTTATTAGGCTGTTAATGTGGACAGATTTCACACTGTTGTTTCAAGCTACAACCAGAAATCTTTCTACATTCACAGACTAATAATATATAATTGATAGACATGATTGTTGTAGTAGGGTATTTGGGGAAAAAAGTCTAATATGTTAAAAGTTGTGTTTCTAAAAAGTTAATATTTTTGCAGTTACCTACATGCACTTACAACTCACAGGAAGAGGGTGTATGAAAAAGATATTAAACAAAGTGGTGTGTTGTCTTTGTGTTGGTTTGGGACAAATAATACAAAGAGGTGCAAGAGTAGAAAGTACGTGATTGCTGAATTATGCATTTGGGAAACTATTCTAAATGTTATGTTTCCAAAAATTTGATATTTTATGCTTACCTACTTGCAACTCACAGGAAGGGTGTATGGAAACGATATTAAACAATTTGGTGTGTGGGCGTTTGTAGGTGTGGGGGTACAAATTAATAGAGAGATGCAAGTGAAGAGAGTTCATAATTATTGCATAAGAGTACATGTACATGATTGTTGTTTTAACGTTTTGGGAAAGAACTCTTGATTCATTCTAAGTTGATATTTTGCAGTTATGTCTCATGTTTCATCTTTACCATTAAAGTAATCTCTATTATTATCTACTGCCCTATGATTTTATAAGGGAGCTTTATAAGAAAGGGGTCAAAACAGAGTGAGAGGAATTACTTTCAGTCATTAAATTCATTAAACTCACTTGTGTTATTAAGGCTACTATTATAGTCTACTTTCAAAGCTTTGAAATCAGACCTTAGTACAAGATTACTGATTACTGTTTGTCAACTTTTACATGTTCTCGTGGTAGCCTCCACTAAAGTGCTGCTGTTTGGAAACATATATAATTGGGCCACCAACTGGTGATACATGCATTGTAATGTCAACAACTATATATGCAGCTAGTACCTGTTTTATTGTATCACTATGTAGCTCCATTAACATGGCTGAGATGCAGTAGTTCGTGCTTACTTAAATCAACTGGAAGATATTCAGGAAAGGCATTTTGTATTACAGGTCTAGTGAAGATGCTATATTGTCCAAGGATTTTGTCCTTCAGTAAAGATATCTTGATATTCAGTTCTACAATCCTCACTAAGAATGCTCACAGTTTAGTTCCACACTCTAATCCATTGTCTCCAGTTCTATACCCCATCTATTTAGTGTGGTGGAGTAGAATAGGGGATATAGTGGTTGTTAGGCTTTTGCCTTACCACAGGAAACACAAGCTAGAAGTTTCTTTTGATTTTTTCGTTCACTCCATCAATCGTCGTTGCTGGTTGATATCCCAGAGCCAGTTAGTGATCCTTTCCCTGATTTTATCTGCCTCGCCATCTTGCTCCACACTCCCCCTGTTCCTAATAAGGTGCAGTTTTTCAATGTCCAGCCTCCACCTGGGTCTGCATGGGTCATCTCTTGCAATGCATATATTATGCAAGGCTATGCAGGCCATTATGACATGCCTTATGTTCTTTAGTTTACACTCTGTCTTCTTGTAGAGGATTCTCCACCTCCCTTTGAGCATACCATATGCATGCTCTGACACAACTCCTGCCGAGCAAAGCCTCTTGTTTAAGTAGCGCTTTCTTGGATTTCTTGTATTTTCATTGTACGGCTTCATTAGCCACGTGTAGCGTGGAAATGCTGAATCACTAACCGTTGTGAACGGTATGTCCCCGTACTCCCTTGTTCGTAGCACAGTATATGGGAAAACATGTTCCTGCTGAATCTCGGCAAAGAGGTCGCAACTTTTCAGAGGCCTCGAGTCATGGACAGAGCCAGGAGCCCCTACAGCTGCCCAAAGAAACCTCTTATTAGAGCCAATAAATCCCATGCTGGATACTGAATATCTCTTCTTGAAGCTAAAATAATTTTTTAACTTCGTGCTGACATTAACATGGAACCCGTCCCAGGCTCCTACGCATGGAAATTCCCAGTTCTCAAGGAAGCTTTTAAGTTCATGCTTCCATTCGGCTCTGTTTCTTGGCAAGTAAACACATCTGTCGTAAAGAGTTGACACCAGTATCTTACACACCTGGTTAAAAATGACACTTGCAGTTGATTCTGCAACACCGAACAGGTCTCCTACTGTGCTGTAGGTACATCCATGGGCCAATCAATACAAACAAATGGCAAGTTGTGTGTCTGGGGGTATCGGTTCAGCTTTGAAACGAGTTGGCTCTTTGACTAGTTGGTCTTCTATCTCACCAAGAATGAACTGAAACGTTGCTCGATTTGTACGCAAACGTTTTTTGAACGCAGTATCGTTCCAATTTCGGTAACCATTTCTTCACCACGGGGAACTTCTTTCTTCATCCGCACCCCGTTCTTGCCTTGGGCTCTTTTTTTTTATTTTTTTTTATTTTTTTTTAATTTAAACAATATTCAAACAAGAAGTTTGCCCCAAGAGTTACAAAGACTCATCGAGGGGGCTTACTTCGAGTATACATACATTTCATTATAGGAGTAAGACAGTAAAAAGAGCGTACAAATCACAAAGAATCAACATGCTGACAGGTAGAACAAATGTACACTTATTATGTTACACAAAATCGGTTAGAATCTAAGATAAACGTCTGGACAACTAAAAATAAAGCCTTATTTTCATCATAAGAAAGGGATGGGCATCCAGACAGGAAAGCCGATAAAATTGCTGTATCAGACATATGGGCCCATCTGTCAGCAAAAATCTGAGCAGCTGAGGAGAGCAGTTTATAACGTGAGGCAGCAAACAAAGGACACTTCAGGAAAAAATGATTTACAGACTCTGAATAAAAACCACAGAAGCAGGCTGGCGATTCTTTACGTCCTATTTTAAATAAATAATAATTGAGAGCACTAGCATCTAAACGGAGCCGTGTATGAATTATAGAAGAAAACCTATCAAGAGCAACTTCGTAAAGAACATTTTTTGTAGGAAATGAAAAGTAAGATGAAAGGGATTTATTAAATACATTCAGGGAAAGAGTGCTCCGTACGTCAATACTTAAATTATTCCATAATCTTGTAGAAGATGGAAAAAATGATTTATTAAAACGTTCAGTGCGACTAGCAAAAAGAGTAAAATGTTTAAGATTTCTCAATGAATAACTCGTTCTCTCAGAGACTTGTAAAGAAAGTAGGCTTTTAAGATAGTTAGGACAAAAGTTGTTTACAATCTTGTAATAAAGTATCACTTTATGAACAGCCCTTCTCGACCTCATTTTTTCCCAACCAAGTTCAAGCGCAAGGCGATGCTTACTAGTTCCTTTAATGGCCCCGGTAACAGTTTTAGCAGCCTCGTACTGCACATGCTCAAAGAGATCACATTCGCTTTCAGTGCATCCATCCCAAACCACATCCGCATACTCCAATACAGGGCGAACGAGAGACTTATAAAGCCTCTCGAGAGTGTTTCTACAAAGTTTGAATTTTAAACCCTTCAACATATTCGCTCTCCTGCTAGCTCTCTCGTAGACATTAAAAATATGTGGTTTCCAAGATAAATTACTAGCAAGCGTTACGCCTAGGTGAGTATGTTGCAAGACTTCATCAATTACCTCATTATCAAACAAAACAAAAGGATGAAAAGGCTTAAAACGCTTGACCGAGAACGTCATACATTTAGTTTTGGAAGCATTGATAGTTACAAGCCACCGTTTCGCCCAATCACAAATTCGCTCAAGGTCAGAATTTAATTTAACTGCCTAAACGGTGGGGTCGTCAACAACATCAAAGAGTGAAGTATCGTCAGCATATAAAAGACAATCGGACTGGACGTTATCAGCAATGTCGTTGATATAAATTTAAAAAAGTAAAGGGCCAAGCACAGAGCCTTGTGGTACACCGGAATTAGTACCAATCCAGTCAGAGGACTGGCCGTCGATAACAACTCGTTGTTTACGATCAGAGAGGTAGCTACAAAACCAGCTCAACAAAGGGTCACGAACCCCAATCGCTTCAAGTTTATATAAAAAACCCTTGTGCCACACCTTGTCAAATGCTTTACTTATATCTAAGTACACCATTCTAACCTCCTTTCCTTGTTCGAACACCGCATAAATTCTGTGCACCAAGTAAACGAGCTGGTTTACAGTTGAATCACCAGGGCGAAAACCAGACTGTAAAGGAATGAGAAAACCAATCTCTAACAAAAAATTATATACTCTGATAAAAACAACTTTTTCAGTAATTTTGGAAAATGAATCAAGCAGAGAAACAGGACGATAATTTGATTTCGACTGACGGTCATCTTTCTTGAAAATTGGTATCACATTTGCAACTTTCCATCCCTCCGAAAAAACCCCCACCGAAAACGACAAATTAACCAGTTTAGCAAACGCTCCCGAGAGTCCGTCAGCACAAATCTTTATTATCTTATTGCTAATGCCATCAGGGCCACACGCTTTACTGATATCTAAACAGCTAAACAAATCCCCAATTTCTCTTTCTGTAGTAGTCACGTGTGATAATATCCTGGAAGATTGAAAATACTCTATTTCAAACGGCAGCTCCGCCATACTATCATCTAAAGTACTTTGGCTGGCGAAATACTCGTTGAACAGCTCTGCTTTCTCCTTGGCATCAAAAACGGTTCTGGAACCTTCAACCAGTGGTGGAATTGGTCTCTTCATAACTGCGGCACATAAGCCAAGTGCTTTAACCATATCTAGTTCTCCGTCGATAGTCTGCAAAAGCCGCCTCCTCGATTGATTTTTCGTCGTTAAAAACATTTGCATTTCAATTCCTTGCCTTTCTTGGCGGCGTTGAGAAATGGACCTCAGAATTTGCAATTCGGCCATCTTTATTTCGTTCGTATATTCGCGCGCTTAAAGTTTATTTGGCGCTTGTTTACTCGTTCCAGTGTCTTCCAAGAATAGAGCCCAGTCTTTTCTTAGAAGAGCCCTAAAAGTCGTCTACTTTTATTCATCTCGTTTTTATACCAGATGGCTTTAACGTCTCAGACGTTAAATGCGTCCATAGGACTTTAACGTCTCTAGTATAAAAACGGCCGTTGTTTCCTCAGGAAAACGTTTTTAGCTCCCTTTTAATTTTAAGCTGACGCGTACACTTACCATATTTGTAGGTTATGGTGTATTAGGTCATATACCATGATAGCTTAGCCAATGAAAAGTCTTGAATTGTATTGTCCAATGATTCAGTTTTTAATAAACATGGCTGTATAATAAATGCACACTTTTGTGTTTGAACAGAATCGGTGCGGCATCGAAGAAGACCATACTGAGTTACAGATCAATACGGTGACAGTTGAGTAATGGTTCAGCCAATAAAGCATGCAAATATCTTCCCTATCGTGTCATTGTTAAATAGCCGGTTTCTGTCAAACTCTTGTTACATATCCGGCCCCGAAACGTTTTTACTGATCACGATTTCAATACGGTAGCCTCGCAGCTCCTACAAGGTCTCACCTGATTGGAGACCACCCTTGAGGTTTAACAAAAGAACAAATAACAGAAACAATGGACCCTAGAGGATAGAGTTGCAGCCCTTTTGTTTTAGGCCTAGGGTCCATTGTTTCTGTTATTTGTTCTTTTGTTAAACCTCAAGGGTGGTCTCCAATCAGGTGAGACCTTGTAAGAGCTGCGAGGTGACCCTTTCAATATCTGGCTACTTTCCCATTCCCAATGCCTCTTACTGTGTGTTGACAAATTCAGTTTTTCAATATTTCGACTGGATTCGTATGAAGCACAAAATGTCTTTGAAATCCCTATTCTTATTTCAGTCAGAAAAAAACATTTTGAAAACAAATTAAAGTTGCCAATTACTCCCCTGGAATTATTCCTGTGCAGTAGAAAAAATGTTTGAAAAAAAGTCGTGACCTTAGCCACCCCCAAATTCAGTCGTGTTTACGCAGAATATTTTCCTGTTCAAAACTATTGTCAAATTGGCGTATTTTTCAGAAACATGATATGAAACAGGGAATATTACCTTGGTTATAATATAAGCCGAGAACTTTTGGAGATTTGATTGGTTTATAGTATCACTTTTTCCGCGTAATAGTGGTATAACAGCAAAAATGGATGGTATAACAAGGTCGTGGATTCGAATCCCGTTGAGGTCATTTGAATTTTCCAAGTGCATATATATATGAGACAATTGCTTAAATTGTCCTTCTTCAATTCAGAGTTAGAGTGAGTTATTAAACTTTTTCGTTTTTTCATTTGACGGGAAAATTGCACTGAACATTAAACAAAAAAAAAAGAACGACAACAAAAAACAATGCAACTACCGCTGAAATACTCAAGAAACATAAAGCAATGATATATGACTTTGTGTTGTCCTCAACTCTTCTTTAAAGTGCCTATGAAGTGAATTTTTTTTTGCGTTTTTCTGTCCCTTGTTATGTCTCCTTTTCGAAAGTGCCAATAGCGAGTAATGTTAGAGAGAGAAAAATCTGACTTTTTGTCGCCTAAAGTGAGCTCAGTAGAAAAAAACAGTGGGTCCGGAGACTGGAGTTTACAAGCGATGAAGTAGGAAATTGTTCCAGCGATTTATTTACCTCACTTCGCCACTGCAACCACTTGTATAAGATTTCTTCGAAGTTCGCCACTTTTTTCAAGTAAGATGTCAAATGGTGATGGATATATGTCCTCTAGTGAAAGTTCCAACGTACAAGAGTCGGACAGTGGCGATGAAATGGAAGTTGTCGGGCTCGTAGAACTATATGCGGACGAGCCACCGGCTCACTCGAGCGACGATGAAGAAGTTGGTTAGTTGGATGGGCTCTCACCAGCAGTTCTTCGTGCAAGATTTGAAAGAGAAGTGGCAGTAAACGAATGGTTTGTGCTATTAACGGCAAGATTTCCGCACAGGTCCCTACTTCATTAGGCATACGCTCCTTGTTTCAAGAAAACAATAGCGGTAACAAAAGATGTCTTTTGGGACTGGCGCTTTGTTCTTTCTTCTTAGAGGTTTTTTTCTAAGTCTAAATAGACTTTGAAAAAACCGGTCGAACTTCTGACTGGAAAACGGAAAATCGAACATTTTTTCCTGCAATTTCGGCACTTTTACTGCAATTTTACCCATTTTTCAATTTTAGAATAAGCGCAAGAAGTGGAGTTTAAAGCAATCGTTGTAATAGGGTTCAGATTCTCAAACATAACGAACAAACCAAATAAAAGTCCTGTCATCAAAAATTTAATTGCTACCTGCTCTTTTTATCGTGAAACTGTTTTTTTTTTGTCGGCTTACGAATTCGCCAAGACACTGCAAAGTGTATGTTTTCTTCCTTCCCTGTATTCTGGATCACGAACGGTGCATTTAGTGGGATTTATCGCTCTTTGTAGAGATCGGCAATATGCTCAATGATGCTTCGAAGTAAACTTTTGCAGAGATTCATGGATGTTCCCGTACGAGGCATACTTCGTTTCACTCCCCACCATGTCTTTTCAATGCCCTGCTGTGGGCTCGTTTGTCTGGGTCGACGAAGTTTAGGCGATGGTTAACTGTGAGATGATGTTAGCCCTTGTCTTGTAGGCAGCTGTAAACTTTCCGGCCACAGATAGCTAGGGCTAATATTTTTTCAAGGAAAGTTTACTGTCAGAAATTTATGTGTTCTCGCGGATTGAAGGTTATCCATCGCCAAACAGATCCATCTCCTGATGCACCTTGTCTTTGCCAACTGACTGCGTTTCCATACGGGTTTTGGACACGGAAGACGAAAGTGAATTGTTTTCTTTGCACCACTCTATACACCGCTCGGGATAGGCTTTAAAGTGGTACTACGACCAAAAAAAAAAATTGTTTTTCCTTTGGATTTCAAAACTATGTTAACTAAACACTAAGTCACCGAAGTTTTAACTTCTGATTTTAAAAAGACACCTGTTTATTTTAGCTGGAATTTTCTTATTTATTGGTCCGCCATTACTAACTTTAAAATCTTGAGAGAGCTGGTTCTTGGAGAAAATGACGTCAAACACTCACTAGTTTAAGAATGCAATGCGTGTGTACGCGGCCTAATTAATATGCAGCACGGGAGTTTCGGGCCTTCAGACTTTTCAACCCGTGTTTTGCATATATAATAAATTGCGTTTACACGCTGAAATTTTAAGCTAGTGAGTAAATGACGTCATTTTCTCTAGATCCAACCCTCTGAGGTCCGAATCGGCCAGTTTTGAACGTGAGTAATGGCGGACCATGAAATCCACAACTTACACTCAAAATAAACACCCTTTGGATAAAACTCAAAGCTCAAAATTCTGCCAGTTAGGTGTTAAGCGAACACGCTTTCAAAATCTGAAGAAAAAAAGGAAATGATTTTTTGATCATAGTACCACTTTAAATAACAATGACTGTAGCGGAAACACGAGGAAGAACTAGTGTTCACACAGTAAAAGCAAGAGATTTTATTTAAAACCATTCTTCCCGTCGACTTGCTGAATCAAACGCAAATCGAGACCATATAATACTTTAACTTTAACAGATCATTTGCTTTCCGCTTGACTGGGTATTTACGCACTGCTACTTAAGCTGATACAATTTAGGTACCCTATCTAAGGATTACACGGGGAACACTAAGGTTCTCAACCAAGAAAATCTCAAAAACAACTTGGACGGCCTTTCTCTTAAAAGATCGACACACCGTTTCCCGAAGCAGACAACGTGCAGTCCCTCTAGTCGAGCGGGAGGAGAGGACAGGCACGATAAAGTGGCCGCGCGAAATCTGATTCGAGGAGGAGCGAGCGATCCGGATATCCAAATCACAGCCCTTTTATACTCTATTGGAACCTTGGAAATTTAAGTCAAAAAGCTCGTTGAAATACTACCAAAAGCTTTTTCGCTGTAAATGCGCGTAATTTAAAGCGGTCGGCCCCAGCCCTTACCGAGATAATGTGAGAAGGTCAATGACAACCCTGAACACGCATGCGTGCTTGAGCGCTAGTCGATGCGGCATCCCGTCTGTGTTACCGAGCGAGACTTATAAAGGAATAGTCAATGCAAGCTATTACATTGTTAGCTCTGGTTTTCCTACAACGAAAATCTTTAGCCATTTTGCTCGTCTTTATAAGCCGCGACTCCTTCTGTCAGTGACGAATTCCCGCTAGTTTTGATCAAGGAAGTGTGAAAATGACAGCCTTTTTGATACTTTATTGGAGTCTCGAAGTATTAGTCAAGAAACCTCGTTTAAAAAATATACAAAAAGAGACTTCCGCTATGACTGCGCGTGATTCGATGGTGTCGGCCTTAGGGCTTACCGAAACTTTTCCGTGGAGGGAAAAAACCGAATGAGTCTGTAGAATATATATTTTTTGTCGCCCTGCTTAGACGCGGGGCTCATACGAATAACTTTGATGCGATCGTGCGACAAAACGGTTTAGTCAGATTTCTGTGTGCGGACGCCGTGTTTCTCTCGGTCAGTGACAACTCTAGCTTTTTTTGATCAAGGAAGTGTGCAAATCACGGGCCTTCGATACTTCATTGCAGTCTCAGCATTTTAAGTCAAGAAAGAAAGTTTAAGGCTAGAAAGGATGTATTTCGCTACGACTGTGGGTGGTTCGAATCTGTCGGCCTCAGCGCTTACCGAAACAATCTAAAAAGTAAATTTACAATCCTGAACACACATGCTTGATTGACCGCCTTATTCAAGTTGTTTAATATTTATTCCGGTGTTGCCGCGCCAAGCCAAACAGAATCGTCAAGGCAACCCTTTTTTTTTTTTTTTTTTTTTTGATAAAAATTTATTTACAAGGGCCCAGGTAAAAAGGTCGAATCCCCCAAATATCCATAATGCACCTAAAGGGGAACGAATAAGATTAAAGTGGTACAAGAGAAAGTTCATGTTGAGCAAAGCTCAAAGTCCAAACCTAACCTGTTCTACCAAAAAACCAGAGTCCAAAATCAAAAGTTCATTAAGGCAAAAGCCAGTCTGTACTATAGATAGCCTAACTAACTAACTAACTAACTAACTAACTAACTAACTAACTAA
>NC_090876.1:16215046-16225046 GCF_036669935.1 Montipora foliosa
ATTTAACGTCCTCAAGGTAAGTTTCCAGGTAGTACTTGTCCCCTTTTCTCTTGCCCTTTTTGTTTTCGAGCCACTTGCTCGCGCAATCCAAAATATCTGTAATGAAATTCGCGTTCTGTTGCATTTCGTCTTGCACGCTTTCTGCCATGTTGCAAATACTCTATACCCCCAGTTTCCAGACGTCCCTCGGTCGGCGCCATTTTGGAGAAGGGTCTATTGTGCTTACCTCTATTACCCCCCAAGACTTTTGCACAACAATTGTTTGCAATTTCTCTCGAAAACAATGCCTATGCCGATTTTTGGGGGGTAAAAGAAGTGTATTATGGGATTTGTGCAAGTAGTGAATGCGCATTCCGTGCACATGACGTCATGTGCCCTGTCAATCATTAACCTATCATCGGAACAGATTCTACTGTGACGTTTGGACGGGGGTCCCTTTATATTTTAGCCAAAAAAAAAAAAAAAGAATTGGTTGCAATTGATACAACATTTTGTTCACCTCAGTGTCGCAGGGGTCCGTCTGTAAACAGCACTCGACCAAGAAAACAACTGTTATAATCCATGTCCTGAATTACGCGTATACACTACCGACTTTATCTGAAGCCTCCTACGTAGGCTTTGGAAGTAAGGATTGCGTGACGAGCCAAAACACTATAACGTGTGTGTTGAATCTATCCGGTCATCCTAGATCCACGACAACAACAGTCAGAGGGCTTATTAAATATAAAAGAAGGAAATATGCGTAGAGTTAAAGTTTATGCCAAAAGTGATTCCTTTCTTCCCCATAACAATTTTTCCACTATAGTGTTTGAGTTGATTTGCGTTAATTGTTGATTTCAGTTTACAGTGTCAACAATTAGTGCCCCAGCGTTAGAACGACTAAACACTTAAATAAAGTTTGTTTCCTTTCCTTTCCCCGCTTTCCTTTTCAAATTCGTGGAGAAATTTAAAAGTACAATTTTGAGATAAAATCTCTACTCTTACTTTCTCTAACCCAGTCGATGTTGTCACTGAGCATTTCTGTGTGCGTGACAATGTTTTGACACACCGATAAGAGTACTCAAGGCCTTTTTTCTTTTTCTTTTTTTTAATCCGTACCTGGGCTAGTACAAACCTAGTTCATACCTAGTCGGCAGTTCGTATTTTGTACCTGGTCCTCGTTTTATACCTGGTCCGCCTTCCCCGTTTTATACCGGGTCTGCAGTCCGCAGTCCATGTGTGCTGAAGTAGTGAATAGCTTGTCGATTTCTTCTGACACAATTGACCCAACTGTTCCTTGTCGACTGCGTTTTATAGTTGTCGATAAATTTGGAGTTGTCGATAAGAACAGTTATCGACAACTAAATGCCAAGTCTGGAAGCCTCAGTTATATTTTACTACAGCACCTTCAATTTCAAAAGCTAGGGGAAATTATGTACTGAAGGACGCCAACTCTTTGGTTGACTTTTGCTGTATGTTTTACAATACAAGGAGTTGCTAGTACTTGATTGTAAAAGGCATTTTTAAAATTATAATCTTACTCGCTGACGTTTGCGAACTGACCGTTGCCGAAACGACTCGTTGGCGAAACGACAGGTTACCTCTGAGACATGCTGTAACAGCATTGTATACTGTTTTTGGCTTCCTCATTTCAGTGCTGAAACGAGGCTTGTACAAAGAAATGACGCCTGCTTTGAACCGATCGAGTCAACGACCTAATCTTGCAAAATGATTGGCAATTTTATTTGGTGTATTACAGCACACTATGTTAAAAAGGACGCTGGAATCATTCCGTTCCGTTAACTCACGAACCGACACCGGAGTTGAAAAGGCGACAACCAGCTGCAGTTTAGGCGATTTGGTTCATCTGCACTACAAGGTATTTGAAAGTAACATATTTCTCAACTTGCAATTGAAGGTATTCCACATTGAACTTTATTTTCCAAGGTTCCGAATCTTCAAATTCTGCAATAAATTTAACCACTGGATTTAACTATCAATGTTTTTTCTTGTCTTCCCCGGATATGCCCTTATGCCAATAAACCAAACTTACAAGACGTTTTCATCACAAATTATGTCGTGGACAACCCCAATAAGATTTCATTCTTTTCTTTCTAGTAATGTCATTTTGGGCACCCGCTATCTCTAGAATTAGTAGTCACAAGAAAAATTATGAGGGAATCCTAAAATTGCCAAATATTGCCTTGTCCCTTATCTTCCGGGTCAAATCGTTTCAGCGAAACGAACTTGAATAAACTCCACATTTAATATTACGTTAAGTCCAAGTAAGTCTTCTTCAAACAATGATCTTTTTGGAACGTTTGCGGGTTTCCGTAACACTGAAGCTTAGTAAACTCGATAGGATCAATTACAACTGACGATACGGTTTCATTTGTCGTGTAAGCGAGGAAAACCGCATCGATTTGAATACGGTTACTATTTTGGTGCGAAATTTGCATTGTTCAATAAAAAACGTGGTGCAGCGCTTCCTATATATACAATGACGACGAGTATGACTTTCTGTCGAAGACGGTTCCTTGTAAACACTTTGAAACGGCATCGATTTTGACGCGGTTTCAAGGTCGTGAAATCGTGTCGATGTGAAACCGAGTTCGTGCAAACGCTGCCTCAAACGAAAGGTTCTTGAGAACTGGCCTGTAAGAATTTCCGTTGAAGGCAAAGCATACACAGATTTTTAGTTTTCTGAATTACCTAAGATGGCAACCGTATTAAAGAATTACCTGAAAAATAATGCAGGGAAATACGTTTTCCGAAACAAAAAAATTCACGTGAGTTGTTATTTGGAATATTAATGATGGAACTGAATGAAACGAGCACAAGTGCTGACTGTAAATCAGGTCGTTTTAGATCTTTTGATGGCGGTGTGGGGGAAATCACCGAGGAAAACCACTTGTGGCAGAGTGGGAAAGCGACTTGTTTCCGGGAGTCCGGGCAGGGACACATTCGCTGGAAGCGAGTACCAACGACAGGGCCGGGTCGCGCTAGGTTACCTAAAAAAAAAATTCCTAAAGAAAAAAAGATGGCAAAACCCAATTTTCTGTTCCGTATCCTGACAAAAAAATCGGCTTGCCCTTACTCCGGAGGCAAACACACCGGCTCCTCTCAAGTTTGGTGGTTTGACAAAAATTTGTGACGTTCTCCCTCGTCGGTTGCACTCGTCAAAGCATTTGTGGTTGACCATCCTTTTTGCACAGCAAATAAAAACTTCGCTGTTGCGAACGTTGCCATGGAAAGTACTGAGGGCTTTCTTTAATTCGTGATTGTATTTTTGCTGAAGAACCCCTTTTTAAAAACAGTTATTAATTGTGAAATCGAAGAAGAAAGCAACGTAACATAATCGTCTTAGCGTTCGTTTCTCCTGAAACGGAAGTTTTATTATTGTTTTCATAGCAAGCACAAAAAAACAGAAAGAACGCATATCGCAATGACCGTCGGAGCTTTTTACACTACTTCGCACATTCGTTACTATATGTTAATTATAACGCCAGAATCGTATTTCTCCTCACAAAGATCACAAGTTCTTACATGTTACATGTTAAGTGCCGTAACTGAATATTAACTCAATTATAACTACTCAATCTGAACTCAAACTCAACTCAACTCGTAACACGATCAATTGTCTATCTCCATGTAATTTAGGTATTATCAACCCGTAAGTTCGTTGTGGTATTTTGAAATCGGTAAATTAATAGAAAAAGAAATGCGATATCAAGTTAAGTTTAAGGTAATTCCCTTGAAATTGTTCTACTATCAAACTTTTTTGGAAACTTGGCATAATTAACATTCATAATATCAACATTTAAAAAAAGCAATAAAGAAATGGGGTCGCCGTGCTTGTTTACGCGTCAGCAGGCTCGTAAAATGGGGTATTTTTACTGTTTTCGCGTTAAATATTCGAATCACCTTCACACAGAATTAAGTCTTGAATACTTCAAAGACACAAAATTTTATTTTGAAAATAAAGCTTCTTTCATTTACATAAGCAGTAATGCTTCATTTACGCCGACTTTGATTCCCTGATTGTTGGAATAGTGCACTTTTTGGGACAGTTCCGTGGTTAGCTCGAAGTCCTCGCCTTGGCCAAAATACACCCAGTACGGAACTGTTTTCCGAAAAAATTCATGTTCTACTATCAAACTTTTTTTTTTCTTCAAATAAGTTATTTATTAGACTGTTCTTAGCAAATATGTGAAAAAAAAATCGGGGGTCACCGTGCTCGTTTAAGAGAAAAGGAGCATTTATTTCGCTATCGGGCTTAGTTTGCGGGAAATCTCTTGCGTTTTTTACGCGCACGTGCTCATGTGCGCGCGCTAATGACGCGAAAATTGTGCGCAGTAGGGATGCGCAATGCCATACTAAGGAATTACCTTAAATTAAAGTTTAAATGATTGAATGACTATCAGTATAAAGTGTGGACTGCGGACTTTTGACTGCGGACTGCGGACCGGGCATAAAACGTGGACTGGATATAAAACGCCGACCGGGTATAAAATGCGGACTGAATACTAAACACTGTGAAAAAGACACAGAACAACGAAATAGCGATACGCTGACGACATGAATTGAAGTCCGACATGAGAATGGTGGAAAACATGTTTCGCGCCATAATTATCAACCATAGCGTTAATTAAACTGGATATTTTTGGCTTCTCAAAACGACGATCAATACCTCACTGAGGGTTTTAGTTGAAATTGCGAAACGATTGTATGTTGTATTTATCAGAGGTAAGACACGAAAGTAATTTATGAAATCCTTCGCGGGTCACCATCTTTATGCTTAGAAATCGCGAAATTTGAAGGACTTCAGTGGGAGATGCTGATTTCAACAGGGTTTTATTTTAACCCCAGACCACACAAAAATAACTGGAAGCTTGGATATATATTGAACATCAGGCAACACTATCTCGACCCGATCTGCAAGCGTCCCTATTTTCCAACGAAAAATTCAGAAATATTTACTTATTCACTACTTGCACAATCCCATAATACACCTTCATTACCCCCTCAAGACTTTTGCACAACAATTGTTTGCAATTTCTCCTGGGACATGAAAATGTCCCATGAGAAGTCGAAAACAATGCCTATGCAGATTTTTGGGGGGTAAAAGAAGTGTATTATGGGATTTGTGCAAGTAGTGAATGCGCATTCCGTGCACATGACGTCATGTGCCCTGTCAATCATTAACATATCATCGGAACAGATTCTACTGTGACGTTTGGACGGGGGTCCCTTTATATTTTAGCCAAAAAAAAAAAAAAAGAATTGGTTGCAATTGATACAACATTTTGTTCACCTCAGTGTCACAGGGGTCCGTCTGTAAACAGCACTCGACCAAGAAAACAACTGTTATAATCCATGTCCTGAATTACGCGTATACACTACCGACTTTATGTGAAGCCTCCTACGTAGGCTTTAGAAGTAAGGATTGCGTGACGAGCCAAAACACTATACGCGTGTGTTGAATCTATCCGGTCATCCTAGATCGCACCACGACAACAACAACAGTCAGAGGGCTTATTAAACATAAAAGATGGAAATATGCGTAGAGTTTAAGTTTATGCCAAAAGTGATTCCTTTCTTCCCTATAACAATTTTTCCACTATAGTGTTTGAGTTGATTTGCGTTAATTGTTGATTTCAGTTTAGTGTCCCCAATTAGTGCTCCAGCGTTAGAACGACTAAACACTTAAATAAAGTTTGTTTCCTTTCCTTTCCCCGCTTTCCTTTTCAAATTCGTGGAGAAATTTAAAAGTACAATTTTGAGATAAAATCTCTACTCTTACTTTCTCTAACCCAGTCCGGATGTTGTCACTGAGCATTTCTGTGTACGTGGCAATATTTTGACACACCAATAAGAGTACTCAAGGCCTTTTTTCTTTTTCTTTTTTTAATCTGTACCTGGGCCAGTACAAACCTAGTTTTGATCTATACTCCGTTTTAGAAAAATCAGTCCTTGCTTCATACCTGGTCCGCAGTCCACATTTTGTACCTGGTCCCCGTTTTATACCTGGTCCGCCTTCCTCGTTTTATACCGGGTCTGCAGTCCGCAGTCCGCAGTCCATGTGTGTTGAAGTAATGAATTGCTTGTCGATTTCTTCTGACACAATTGACCCAACTGTTCCTTGTCGACTGCGTTTTATAGTTGTCGATAAATTTGGAGTTGTCGATAAGAACAGTTATCGACAACTAAGTGGCAAGTCTGGAAGCCTCAGTTATATTTTACTAGAGCACCTTCAATTTCAAAAGCGCTAGCTAGGGGAAATTATGTACTGAAGGACGCCAACTCTTTGGTTGACCTTTGCTACATGTTTTACAATACCAGGAGTTTCTAGTACTTGATTGTAAAAGGCATTTTTAAAATTATAATCTTACTCGCTGACGTTTGCGAACTGACCGTTGCCGAAACGACTCGTTGGCGAAACGACAGGTTACCTCTGAGACATGCTGTAACAGCATTGTATACTGTTTTTGGCTTCCTCATTTCAGTGCTGAAACGAGGCTTGTACAAAGAAATGACGCCTGCTTTGAACCGATCGAGTCAACGACCTAATCTTGCAAAATGATTGGCAATTTTATTTGGTGTATTACAGCACACTATGTTGAAAAGGACGCGGGAATCATTCCGTTCCGTTAACTCACGAACCGACACCGGAGTTGAAAAGGCGACAACCCAGCTGCAGTTTAGGCGATTTGGTTCATCTGCACTTCAAGGTATTTGAAAGGTATTCCACATTGAACTTTATTTTCCAAGGTTCCGAATCTTCAAATTCTGCAATAAATTTAACCACTGGATTTAACTATCAATGTTTTTTCTTGTCTTCCCCGGATATGCCCTTATGCCAATAAACCAAACTTACTAGACGTTTTCATCACAAATTATGTCGTGGACAACCCCAATAAGATTTCATTCTTTTCTTTCTAGTAATGTCATTTTGGGCACCCGCTATCTCTAGAATTAGTAGTCACAAGAAAAATTATGAGGGAATCCTAAAATTGCCAAATATTGCCTTGTCCCTTATCTTCCGGGTCAAATCGTTTCAGCGAAACGAACTTGAATAAACTCCACATTTAATATTACGTTAAGTCCAAGTAAGTCTTCTTCAAACAATGATCTTTTTGGAACGTTTGCGGGTTTCCGTAACACTGAAGCTTAGTAAACTCGATAGGATCAATTACAACTGACGATACGGTTTCATCTGTCGTGTAAGCGACGAAAACCGCATCGATTTGAATACGGTTACTATTTTGGCGCGAAATTTGCATTTTTCAATACAAAACGTGGTGCAGCGCAGCCAGCGCTTCCTATATATACAATGACGACGAGTATGACTTTCTGGCGAAGACGGTTCCTTGTAAACACTTTGAAACGGCATCGATTTTGACGCGGTTTCAAGGTCGTGAAATCGTGTCGATGTGAAACCGAGTTCGTGCAAACGCTGCCTCAAACGAAAGGTTCTTGAGAAGCTGGCCGTAAGAATTTCCGTTGAAGGCAAAGCATACACAGATTTTTAGTTTTCTGAATTACCTAAGATGGCAACCGTATTAAAGAATTACCTGAAAAATAATGCAGGGAAATATCATCAGTTTTCCGAAACAAAAAAATTCACGTGAGTTGTTATTTGGAATATTAATGATGGAACTGAATGAAACGAGCACAAGTGCTGACTGTAAATCAGGTCGTTTTAGATCTTTTGATGGCGGTGTGGGGGAAATCACCGAGGAAAACCACTTGTGGCAGAGTGGGAAAGCGACTTGTTTTCGGGAGTCCGGGCAGGGACACATTCGCTGGAAGCGAGTACCAACCACAGGGCCGGGTCGCGCTAGGTTACCAAAAAAAAAAAATTCCGAAAGAAAAAAGATGGCAAAACCCAATTTTCTGTTCCGTATCCTGACAAAAAAATCGGCTTGCCCTTACTCCGGAGGCAAACACACCGGCTCCTCTCAAGTTTGGTGGTTTGACAAAACTTTGTGACGTTCTCCCTCGTCGGTTGCACTCGTCAAAGCATTTGTGGTTGACCATCCTTTTTGCACAGCAAATAAAAACTTCGCTGTTGCGAACGTTGCCATGGAAAGTACTGAGGGCTTTCTTTAATTCGTGATTGTATTTTTGCTGAAGAACCCCTTTTTAAAAACATTTATTAATTATGAAATCGAAGAAGAAAGCAAGTAGTCGTAACATAATCGTCTTAGCGTTCGTTTCTCCTGAAACGGAAGTTTTATTATTGTTTTCATAGCAAGCACAAAAAACAGAAAGAACGCATATCGCAATGACCGTCGGAGCTTTTTACAGTACTTCGCACATTTGTTACTATATGTTAATTATAACGCCAGAATCGTATTTCTCCTCACAAAGATCACAATTAGATCTTACCTGTGAGCAAAATTAAAGCTTTCGACCTCTAATAAACAGCTTACAAACACAAAGAATGCACGCCGTTCATAACGAAGCATACTAGTTTAGTAGTGGGAGATCACCGAGGAAAATTACTCGTGGCCGAGTAGCTAGGAAAGCGATATATTTTCGGGAGTCCAAAAAATGGCGACATACCAAAAATGGCGGATGTTATGAAAAACAAGGATTTCGACGTACAGTCGAACCTGTATTAAGCGGCCCTGCATTAAGTGGTCACCCTCTCTTAAGCGGTCAGTTGTCAAAGCCCCGAAAATTACTTCCTTTAATTACTGTAATTTTTAAGCGGTCACCTCTATTAAGCGGTCGCGGTCGCGGTCTTCCTTTACTAAGTCCTTATGAGCTGTTTCTATTATCTTGACCTGTATTAAACAGCCACTTTGTAAAAGGGAACCACTAAAATACTACAGTAGTTCATACAAGTACAAATAGCACACTAGGTAATTGATTTCCTTGTTTATTTTCACAAATCCTTAAATCGCCGAATACATTACTCGAACATTACTGTTTCTGCCTTGAGGTCAAAAGTCTTGTCATCATTTCGGATCGAATTCTTCTTTCATTAATTTCTGTTTAAGCCAGTTGTACGAGTAGTCATCCCCTTGAAAATGATATTCACATGGCACTTCTAGACCATAGCCACCTCCTCTGTTTACGCGCTTCCCTTTAATGATGGCCTTTCCTGAATTCGATGGTCTCTTTAAAAACTTAGTCAACCATGTTGCCATTCGTTTAGGAATATGTCCGATTACATCAAATTGGTCTGTCAAGTTGTTCGGGTGTAATGTTTGCTTGGCAGCCAATTCTTCAGTGGTTTTTGAACTTGGTCTGGCATATCCGTTTTCTCTTTTGCCGCTTGAACCACCGCAACAGCATTTGAATCGTTCAGGTTGTTTGGTTCTCGCTTCAGCAAATACTCATCCTCTGCGTTTGGTGCCCAATCATCCATGTATGCATGATATCCCCTGATGAAAGACTTCACCTTCAGTAACATTTCTCCTCAGATGTTGACAAATCCAAAGATTGATAAAACAGACTCTTCGAAGCTAATTCTTATAAGGCACTGAGCTAAATCATTGGAGATGAAAAAGTGAACCGGATGCGAAAAAAGCACAGCCAAGCACTTTGCTCAGTTTAACGGACACCAGGAACTTTCTCTGGCGTTAAGCAAAGTGAATGGCATACTTAGCGATATTAAACTACGGAAACCCAAACAACAGAGATTGATATCTAATTATTTTTCTTCTTAGGACATATGGGTTTAAAAGACAACACTCAAAATATTAGGGGTATGTCTTTTTCTAACGACCGGCTGTAATACCGGCCACAGATAGATAGATAGATAGATAGATAGATAGATAGATAGATAGATAGATAGATAGATAGATAGATAGATAGATAGATAGATAGATAGATAGATGGCCTTTATTTTAAAACGATGAGTATTAAAGCTACATGAGCTTATCGAGTCGTTTACAATAACTAATCACTAACTAACTAAGAATACATACAAAAAGAACGTTGAACTTAAAATTAGCGGTGTTGACAGCTATGAATATAAACATAAATTTAAATATATACAAAGTCATCT
>NC_090876.1:16232546-16237546 GCF_036669935.1 Montipora foliosa
TCTAGTCGGAGGGCTAGTTATTTTCACACTGTGTTATAATTGGAACCTTCAATTAAACCTTCACTGAAGACACTGAACTAATATTGTCACGTTGTTTTCATTATTTATTTGCGCAGGGCTTTTTCCTCTTTTTTAATTTGTGTAATTGAATTGAGTTATTATTTATTATTATTATTATTATTATTATTATTATTATTATTATTATTAGTAGTAGTAGTAGTAGTAGTAGTAGTAGTAGTAGTAGTAGTAGTAGTACTAGTAGTAGTAGTAGTAGTAGTAGTAGTAGTAGTAGTAGTAGTAGTAGTAGTAGTAGTAGTAGTGGTAGTAGTGGTAGTAGTAGTGGTAGTAGTAGTAGTGGTAGTTAATAGTAGTATCTGGCTATATCACAGTGCTTGCCACGGGAGTATCCCCTATCAGCAGCTAGTGACACACCATCTTAGCGTTCTAGGGTATTTCGGAGAATTCCCGCAGACCCCAACAGTACAAATTTCTGTAATGTCTGGATGCTTAGACCAATATGAAGGTACTTCTGCAGGTTGTTCGAAAAAGTACCTACGGCGCCAATCACAATAGGGGTGATTCTTACCTTATCATTATGATGATGGTAATGATGAAGATGATGATGATGATGATTTTATTTTTATTTTTTATTTTTTTAGTTTTATTATTTACTCAATATAATTACACAGATTAAAAAAAAAAAAAACAACGAAAAAAAAAGCCCTGGGGAATTAGGCCAGTTTATACAGAACATTAATGCTTCTTATAGATATAACTTCCTGGTACCAACAAACAAACAAACACAGTAAACAATCTAACAATTGTTGATTTTCACTTGCGCGATCGACAGTCATGTTTTTCGAATTCAAAGAAAACAAAAGAAAGTAACGTTTGCATAACAACAGGGGTAAAGTCCCAGAGAATTTGGTCGGGACCCAAACATGGCCGCCGTTTCTTTGTTTAGGGGCTCCAACATGACGGCCGTGACGTCATGTTAAAATTGAGAATATTTAAAAATTAAAGTAAGATTACTAACCTTTCTCCCCTCTACGACTCATACGCGACATTCCACTGACTAGGAAGTAAATTCCAATC
Organism: Montipora foliosa; assembly: GCF_036669935.1. NCBI lineage: Eukaryota > Metazoa > Cnidaria > Anthozoa > Scleractinia > Acroporidae > Montipora > Montipora foliosa. Next base: position 16,233,642 of record NC_090876.1, read on the forward strand.
TTCATAATTTAGAAATTGTATAATCGACTTAGAGGCCTTCTCTCATGAAACTCAAGACATCTACTTATCACAAGGTTTAGAGCTTCCAAAGAAGATCCCCCCCCCCCCCCCCCCTCACAAGTGTTTGGGGCAAAAACTTAAAGTACAAAACAATGGTGAAATATGAACCCTTTTATTGTCGTAAAAAAGGTTGCTTTTATTCATCGTGGTGAAGTACAATAATAATAAAGTATTCTCGTTTGTTTCACGATGTGATCAGTTGTGATGTAGATCGCGACGTTTCGACTGCATGCTGCTGGTCTTCATAAGGCGATGATGTCGAATGGTTACGCGTCACCTTTTAAACAGGATGCTCCGCAGTGATTGTGTTCAAGTATTCCGGTGTTCCGCCCTTCCGGCTTCCGTGTTTAAGTACTAGCCCAATCTGGACATGTTTATCTTAAAAATACTGAATTAGCCTTGAAGTCTTCTCCTCTACTCACTATGGATTATTTATCTATGGGTTAATTAAGTGTTATCTGTCTCAGAAAATTTGCATGCGCCACAAGAGTACCATTTTTCTTGAGTTAAAATCCTGCGATGAGCCAAAAATTGTGGAATTAGCGTGACATTGCCTCTTTGAGCAATACTAAACCTTAAGAGTTTATCGTTTTTGTATGACTTGGAACTGAGCTTGTAAAACACTCAAAATATTCGAGACTATGACGCCAATTTCCGCTGAGCCGTTACTCTGTAGTGTTCCCGGCTCTATAATTCTTTCTATGATTTCTATGATCATTAATTTGTATGTCTTTGAACCGGAAAGGTTATGGAGGCAGTGTCTTTTTGTGAGGACTTCCTGGGCGTATGAAACAGGCCCCCAGTTGTTTAAAAGCCGTATAATATACTTCCTGTAGATGAGTCACTATCGGACAGTTTCAATCTGTGCAAAGTTTTCAGTGTTTGCTCAGGTAACTGCGAATATGCATGCACATACATAAATTCGTACATACGTAATTAACCAATTTCAGCGCTTTTCAGGCCAATGAAACAAAATCATGACAGAACATTCAACAACAACTCGTAAGAATCCCAATAGATATTGAGTAAGACGCCAATTTCCGCTGAGCCGTTATTCTGTAGTGTTCCCGGCTCTGTAATTCTTTCAATGATTTCTATGATTACTAATTTGTATGTCTTTGAACTGGAAAGGTTATGGAGGCAGTGTCTTTTTGAAGCAAACTTCTCTTTCCAAATGTAATTTTTCTTACATTACTTTCTAGATTTTGTGAGGACTTCCTGGGCGTATGAAACAGGCTCCCAGTTGTTTAAAAGCCGTATAATATACTTCCTGTAGATAAGTCACTACCCTACAGTTTCAATCTGTGCAAAGTTTTCAGGGTTTGCTCAGGTAACTGCAAATATGCATGCACATACATAAATTCGTACGTACGTAATTAACCAATTTCAGCGCTTTTCAGGGCCAATGAAACAAAATCATGACAGAACATTCAACAACAACTGTTACGTAAGAATCCCAACTGGCCGGAGGCAACCCCGTTTGGCTACCCCTTCTCACTACACTGCACTCTGTCCAGTAAAGGGCCTTGTACACATCATGTTTAATCACCATAGTTCAGACATCCAATAAGTTTGCAATTGAAACAGTTTCCTCTCTCATATAATACGTTCTTACGAAAAGACAAACTGTTTTGAGCATGATTTGTCATGCTTCTTTACTTGCTACTGCTGTTTCGGTTCTTTTAACTGCCCCGGTTCGGCAAGAACTATTTCAGTGTTAAAAAATGAAATGGATTCTATTTTGATTTTTTCCGACTTTCTCCAAGAACTCGCGCCATGACTCGGAACAGACGAACCCCGCTATTTTATAGTAAAACTAATTTCTTTAATTAAAACACAGACATGCAAACGACAAAGTTACGAAAAAAACAGGCGTAGCTTAAACCGGAAACTATAATTTCTAAATTCTTTCAGCAACCAAAAACACGCGAAACACGGTAACCTATTGCTAGAAGCTTGTCGATTTTGGTGGAGACTGGTACACCATTTTCATCCCGAGTGACTTACAATGAAGACATTATATTATACTTTTATGATATTATACTTTTTAAGATGACTTTTTTGTTCCTCAGGTCTTCGTGCGTGATTTCATGCCAATTTTCCCAAAATACCAACAAAAAAGGAAGTGTTCAGGGACAGCGAAGGAGAGTTGGACGAGCTATTGTTTTTTTACCTCTGAGACATGCTGTAACAGCATATTGTCTTGTTTTTAGCTTCCTCATTCCAGTGCTGAAACGAGCCTTACACAAAGGAACGAGGTCCGCTTTGAACCGATCCAGTAAACGAGCCAATAGGAATTTCTGAACGTAATCTCGCAATATGATTGGCAATTTTATGTGGTGTATTACAACACACTATGTTGAAAAGGACAGAATTATTCGGGTACGTTCAGTCACGAACCAACACCAGAGTTGGAAAGACGAGAAGCCAGCTGCACCTTTGGCGATTAGGGTCATCTGCACAAAAAGGTATTTGAAAGTAAGATCTTTCTCAAATTACTCTACTCATACAATTACTCTCCTGAACTCCGACTATAAAAAAAGGGCTAAGGCCATTGCAAATCGATTCCAAAATGTACTTCCAAAAATAATAAATAGCGAGTGACCAAACCGGTTTTCTTAAAGGAAGATTTATTGGTGAAAACATAAGATTAATTGATGGCTTAAAAAATCACACTGCTGCTCATAATATTCCCGGACTGTTACTATTTTTAGATTTTGAAAAAGCGTTTGACACAGTTAAATGGTCTTTTGTATGCAAAATGCTAGGTTCTTTCAATTAATGACCGTTTTTATGCTAGAGACGTTAAAGTTGGTCTGAGACGTTAAAGCCATCTGGTATAAAAACGGGACGCATAAAAGTAGACGACCTAACAGAAAAAAAAAACACTTTTTCTGAAAAGGACTGGATTCTATCCTCGGAAGACACTGGAGACGAGGAAACTCGGCGCCAAATAAACTTGAAGCGCGCGATACGAACAAAATAAACATGGCAGAATTACAACTTCTCAAGTCAATTACTCGACGTCGCCAAAAAAGGCAAGATATGGAAATACAAATGTTTTTAAAGAAGAAAAATCAATCGAGAAAGCGGCTTTTCCAGGATATGGACGAAGAACTACAAGATGTGGCTCAGGCACTTGGCTTGTGTGCCGTAGCTATGAAGAGACCAAGGAAAGGACGAAGCATGGATGAAGAAAGGAGTTCCTCGTTCCTCGCGACTCCTTCAAATTCTTCTTGGCCGCGACTTTGTTTAAGTGCTACGCATCGATTTCAGGATTAAACGCTAACTCGTGCCAGTCGTCTGTGGACTAGTAAGGGCTAAATGCGTGCCAGTAAGGGCGTTCCGTTTTTATACTAGACGCATTTAACGTCTGAGACGTTAAAGTCGACCTGTAGATCTTTTCGGTTTGATATCTGGCTTGCGGCCTAACAACAAGAAAACAGAAGTCCTCTGGATTGGAGCTAGCGCTGGGCGTCAGGATAAATTATGTCCCGAAAAAAAAAAATGGGTTACACAACACAAACTTAAGGCCTTAGGTGTCTGGATTTCGACCGATCCCGTGGTTAGCATGAGAGCAAAGCACAACGAAAAATTAAGAAAGGTTAGAAACTGCTTAAGCTGCTGGGAATATCGTCGTCTATGCCTGTTAGGGAAAATCGTTGTATTAAAAAGTTTAATCGCTTCTCAGCTTGTTTATGTTCTATCAACGTTGCCCACGAACTATGCCGCTTTAGATGTGATTAACAACATGTTCTACAGCTTTCTCTGGAGTGGATGGGGGGACAAAATTAGGCGATGACTGCCATGATTAAATCTTTTAATAAAGCGCTTAAATCAACATG
>NC_090876.1:16245046-16252546 GCF_036669935.1 Montipora foliosa
CAAAGCTCATTATTATTCCCTCCCCGGGGCATTAAAACAAGGGCAAATCAAGCTTGACTGGCTCAGGTCTCTTTGTTTTAATGTCCCAGTGTACCATGTGATCGTTAGTTGCAAAAGGCCTATTGTTTAAAAAAAATTCCATTTGTCCCAATCTCCCATCCTTACGCTAGTCTCCATTACTTAGCAAACAAGTTTATTAACCTACGAACAACGATAGAATAGGTTAACTGCGATGAGTTACGCTGTAGTAGTTGTAAGTCCACTTTTTGGAAAATCACTTGCTAGCGGAAACGAAAGCTCAAACGAACTAGCCATACCGACAAAGTTCCTTTTTTTTTTTTAAATCGAGTTTTCTTGGTTATAATAATAGTAATATCTAACAATTTATAATTTAAATGTACGCAGGTCTCATCTGTCTCAAGAACATGTCCGGAAGTGAAGGGTGAGTGCATGTTTGCTGTAAGGGAAACTTTGCATGAAATAAATGGGCAATAAAAAAGTAATTGTCTCTCATAGAGACCTGAAAAAATTCACGTGACTTCAACGGAGTTCGAACCCATGACCTCTGCGATGCCGGTGTGATCTTCGCTGACGTCATTGCGTACACGTTTGCCCACAGAAGCATCATGCTACTTACAAACTGACTTCAACAGTTCAACTAACTCTTTAAACTTATGTAAATGTCCAGTTTAAAATTAAGTCTTTCAACTTTCATCACAAGCCAGTTATTAGCCGTCAAAAACTGATAAATTATTGGTTGGTAAAAGCGCTAATGATTCAAACAATATTTTAAATTTCGAATTTTCAAGGCATTATTGCACAGAGATCATCGGCAAGATCGCGTTCAGAGAGAGCGAGTTTTCACGCGCGCACTTGCGCGTTTGGAGATTGTGTTTTTCGATTGCGCACGATCAGAACGAAAAACTCTCAATGCACTCGTTCGTTAACTGAAGATCCGAAAGTAACTTTTTCGGCAGTTTCAGCATCCTAAGAAATCTGTGATATATGGTAACCATGAAAGGCTATACCGTAATACATGTTTTGGTGTGTAGCATCGCTAAGTATATATAAAAAAAAAACAAAAACAAAAACAACAGCAATTAGTTGTTTGTAAACTAATAATTACACGAAAAGCTGTCACTTTCTTTCGATTCTCTCCTTCAAGTCTTTCCTCTATGCTGTCTTACAGGAGGAAATCACCCACCACTTTGGTCAGCGAGGCTACGGCATTTGACAAACCGATGAATAAAGTCAGAGAGTACGTTCGCCAAAAAGGAATCATGGTAGGATCAGAACAAGGGGCATTTATCTCGAAAAAGAACCGAGACTTTTCTGGCCTTATTCGTGTGTCATGATTCGCTCTGTATCTTAAAGACGAAGGCGCACTATGGCTTTAGGCCCTGAATTCACTCAAACACCCATCATTATCCAACATGGCGATCGACATACAGCAACACAGAAACGGAACACTTAAAATGAGATTTCTTGGGTTTGAAAACGGTGACTGGGTGGAAGAAGAACGACTCATAACATATGACGGACACATAGCGTCCACGGTTGATTAACAAAAAATCCGCACGTGGCTAAGGTAACACGCCTTTGATAGTGCATCTTCGTGTTTAAGAACGGAGAAGGTATGACATCAAACTCCACAATCACTTAAAAACATGTTTTAAAAAAACCATCCTATTAAAACATGCGGATGACAGTGTCGTAAAAAAGCCTTCTTCTAGAAACGGGCCTCAGGTCTTTGTGCTCCTTTGTGCTATGATAAGACCGTCGCGTGACGTCACGATATACGAATGTTGATCATATTGGCTTGATTCAACTGATCGATGAAAATGCTCCATAAAAATTACAAATCCATTTCATCGACATTCTGATAAATAAAGTTCACTTTCCTTTCATTTTCTGCGTTTTCTACAGTGATTTGATGGATTTTTTGGACGCCTTTGCAAGGGAGATGTATTAGATCAAAAATCAAATATCGTGACGTCACGCGGACGCGATTGCCTGTTTTCAACTTTTCGATATACTAGTATTTGACTGCGAGTTGTATCGAGGAACTTTTCTCCCCTAAACAAAACACTGTCAACTTCCAGCAATGGCTGGTCAGTATACCCATAATGTTTTAGCCAACTTTGATTTTCTAGGGATCCCACACACACAGTAAGTTACTTATACCGTTGCCCAGAGGTGGTTTTCAACCAATCTCTAGAGACACAGATAACAATGCTGAAATGCACAATTGCTGGTGGATGAACAAAAGGAGCCAATGAGAGATCTTTTGTTTTCGTCCACCAACATGGCGGCGATGACGTCACGTGAAAACCACCCGTTTGTCAACTGCTGAGACGGAGGGTAAAACCATGATTGCCGGGGTGCCTTGACTTTCTAACTTCGCTCTTTTTTTTTAAATGTCGACTTGATAAGTTTCCAATTTACTTAATTGCGTGTGGTTATTCCTGTAAGCAACAACGCAGTGCTAGTAGCGCTGCCAAGTGCAATTTGTGGGTGGTGCACGTGCCGGCAGCCGGGTCTATATAAATTTTGTGAAATAAGATGTATACTTTCTAGTTTAATGGCCTGGCTTTGCTCGATAAGTTTCAAAAAAAAAAAACAACAACAAAACATTGGTTCGATTCCTACAAGCATTCGAGTATCCCCGCCATCATTTATCAAATTTCGTTTTAATTGCTTACCGAGGTCAACATTCCCAATATACATACGTATTTACGCGTAATAGACGTTATTCATAAATAGCGGTCACATTTATAATTCTTTTGTCGAAGTGCAAACTAGCCTACCAAGCTTCATTTTAGAGCAAGAATTCTTTTCAATTCACTGTACAGTATCGAGGCTTGGTAGGCTAATTTGCACTTCGACAAAAAGAAATGAAAACTTCAAAATCCCACTTTCTTCTTATCTACAGCTAGAGGACAAGTTTCACGAATATGATACCCTCAGAGAAGGCTATGTCACCAAAAATGACTTTGCAAAAGCCTGCACGGAGACATTTCGGGAGATCTTAAGCGATGAAGAAGTGGAAGAGCTCCAGACTCATTACTGCCATCTAGAAAATCCTAATCACTGCGACTGGCCAAAATTTCTGCACGATGTCGAATCAGGTAGGTTCATTAACTTCACCAGTTTTCTAAAGGTCAAATTCGACTGCGAGTTCTCGATAGAAACAAGAAGGAACCTCTTAAGTATGAGCACGAGAAGTTCGTTTTGTTGTGATGGCGGTTCGTATCTTTGAGAACAAAAAAGTGAAATACGTTGACCAGTGAACTCAGTGAAAATTATTTCATCCACGCCTTGAAGAAATGCGAAGAAATGGAACTGCAAGGAAATTGAATGAACACCAGGTTTCATTAAGCGTCAGGGCTGCTTTTCATGATTTCTAACCGAAAAATAACGATAAGCCTGAGGACAAGCCTGACACTGTTTTCTCTTTTTTTTTGTTGAAAAACACATTGATATTAGTCATAAAACACCCCAAAACATGATTTATGAAATCCAAAAAAAGCAAACTGAGAATTGTGGTCCACTAGATTACGAAGTGTGTCGCGACACCGTATTCATAGCTACAACAAACCAGTAGATTAGTGCGCATGCACCTGTCGAACATTTTTTTTACTGTTTGTAACAGATAGCAAATGCTTAGACTTTAGGAGACACTTCATGTTGGGCGTACATATAATAGCATGCACTTCTGACATATTTTGTGCTACTTTGGTTTGGAGAAATTTGGTCATAGGTGTCGTGGTCCTAATCGATCGTCATTTAGGCAGCCATAACCTTAACAAAGAAAAAAAAGGAGGGTTACAGAGAAGGAGATGGACAATCCTGTAAATATGCAACTAATATTTTTGTTTTCAAACAAAGAATTGTAATCATGTTTCCGGCGACAACTGCAAACTTCGATCACAACAAATAAAAAGTGACGTTCCGCTCGCGCGCCATCATTTATTACATAATTTCACGATGTCGCACTCTGGAGACTTTATATGACCTCACGAAAAGCGAACAATAAGGTAAACCGACTTCTGTTTCGAGAAAAAAAAAGGTAATAAATGTCTAATTAAGTGTTTGACCACCGAAAGAGTTCGCTGTTTGCTCTTTTCACACAAACTACATTCTTTTTTTCAGAAATGAATGCTTATGCTCAGTGCAGTGAACTTTTCACAAAAACTACATTTTTTTCCAGAAATGAATGCTCATTCTCAGGGCAGTGAGCTTTCCAAAGAGCAACAGAAGGAACTGGTGTTACAGAGAGTTGCTAAGACCTTGAAGTCAAGAACCGATGTCAAGAGCTTACTCGCAAAGGTGTCATTTGGTGACAAAACTAGGTACTGTGTTCATTTTTGCAAGGAGCGTGGACACCCATTCACCTGTATTTCCGCACAGAGTAGATTTCCATCCTAACCATGTCACCTTCATGACAATCTCTTCTTGTTGACATCACAAAAATACATCGTCAATACAACAGCTAAATAATTCAGTCGTTTGGAGCAAAAGTCAGTCAAATGAGATAAGTCACGGGGAGGGGGCTGTGTATTGAAGTGAGAGACAAAAAGTTGGCCACACACTTTCAATACCAGGATAGAGGATGGAGGAGCGAGGATAGCACAGTCGGTTAGTGTGCGGCCTTCGTGCAAGCGGTCCTGAGTTCGATTCCCGGATCTCACACCCTTGTTTCGTCTTGTTTCCGTTCTGTGTAGCTTAAGTAGCTTTAAATACCCGTAAAACAGAGCACTGATGGCGAGGGGGGGGAGTAAAATGAGCGAACCGTCGTCCTCAGGTTTGTCAGTTAATTACTGTTACGATTTATCGACGTTAAATATGGTTGCTTTACTTTACTTTACTTTAATCCAATTGTCCAACTCCAATTTTCCAACAAATGCCTCAGCTTGTGCTTGTGCGTTCGCATTTTGTGAATTCTATAGACGTTTTTCTGGTAGCAGTAAATTACGATCAACGAACGAGCAGGTGATCGGTGTAGGAGACTTCTTCCAATAACGTCTCTGCCAACTGTATCTTGGTTTGACCCTCCAGTGATACAGTAATTGTAATTAAATTGAAGGAATTTTGGCGTATGCACGGTCCTTGAGCGATTTATTTTTTTCGGTAGGAGAGGATTGGTTCATGTGTAAAAATATGCTCTCTGAGACCTGGATGGCTTTGGATGATATGCCAGAGTTTCATAAGATTTTTTTTTAGAGATTTGGAAAAGCCGGACTGCATGTAGTGACGAAAGGTAGAATCTTATTTCGCTGTTTGGATTTGGTCGGAGAGCCTCTCGTTTCTTTGTAAATTAGACTTCGTTTGGAGTGCCTTTCACGAGATTTTAGGGGTATTAACTCTGTTGTAGAGGAAAATGATTTGCAACGCGGTTTTACTTAGCACAAAGACTAAACACTCTTTATCGCTCTATGCAAAGGAATCCAGGTGACCCTCGGATTCCAGATCACAGCCTATGGATATGAAGTGATAGATAACTACGCGGCGAATTGGCTATAATCATTTTATATCAAGCAAGCTCGAGTAGAATATTTGTTTTATAAAAAAATTTAGGATCAATATTGAACAACATTCTCGACTAAACTATCGATTTCTGCTTCGCTCAATTCCGGTCCAAATCGGCTTTTGTCGGCCGTTTTTTTTTTTTTTTTTTGGAGAGCTGCAAAAATGTTTTCAGTTCCCATTGTTGCTGACGCGTTCCTTGACCATTTTAGGTAGAGTAGGTATATGAACTGGTAGCCTGCGTCGTGCGAGCCAATCAAAAAATTGCAAATCTGGTATCCGTAGTTCAGATATATGTTTATAAACATTGCTTCTGTTATTCAAATGCGCCAACCACAGGAATACCGGACCCTTTGTTTCAACAACCAATGAGGCTCTGGTTGGCACATTAATAGAGAGATTAGGCATGACGTTTACGCCAAACGTCAAACGTCGGAGTGAAATTAGGGTTTTGCCAAAGATGGAAGAACCTTGCTTGATATTAGCTCATTTCTGTCCTGTTATCTCCATATATCAGGCAACTTCTCAAAGGAACGGGATAAGTGAAAATGAGATAATTTTTACGCCTTTATGACAAGCAGGAGCGGCCTGCCGTTTCCCGTTTGCCGTTGGCCGTAAACGTCATGCTTAACTTCTCTAATAACAAGAGGTGGCGTCAACGATATCTCCCTCATTTTCACCGTGTATCACGATTATCTCTCAAAGCAATTTAATACTGTTATTTTCCTTAGAAATGAAATTCCTGACGATGACATAGGCACCAATGAGGACTTATTACAAATACTTGGCAAGGCCATCGAGAAAGATGATTTGAAGGTGAGTTAACGACGATGACGATGATGTAATTTAAACATTTAATAGCATGTTTAATAAGAACTCCTCTTAAACTAGCGGACTTTCCAAGAGTACTACACTCAAGTCTGCTGCACATGCTTCTGTTGTCGCTCTATAAAGAACTCAAGACAAGTAGGCAAAATTATCAAGAATCGTCATGATTACTTCATATTTTTTAAAGCCGGGAATTTGAAAAGGTTTCATCTCAGTAGCGGACGACTGACTTGGATTGACACTTGAAAACAAATGGCACAATTTTTCAAATTTGGATGCGGCCGCGGTGTAAAAACTCGTTAAATATTTCCTATTCATAGTTCATCATGCAAAAATTCATTTTTACTTCTTCAATTTTGCGTGCCAGAAACTTTACTCATGTTGACTAATCAAGCAAATGTGTGAGTTCAACCCAGTTGTGAAAAAAAAAAAAAGTATCAATGGCGTGACATTAATCCGTACTAATTGTCTCCTTTGCTCCATGTTTTTTTCCGTATTTTTGGCTTTGAACCTGCACAAAGCACACCTTCTTTCGAGAAGATAACCAATCAAATCCTTCGATTAAATTATGCGGAACTAATTTGCGAACCCGTGCGAAGCGAAAACAAAAGTTTGTGCAGGGTCACGGTCAATTCAACATCGATTGCAACAACATTGTTCTCGCTTTTGAAAGTTCTAAGGTTCCATAACCAGTCCCTCGATTAACTAGGGTCTCCACCAAGAACATGCCCAGCACGGTTCTTACTAATTAGAAAAAAAAGCTTGTAGAATTGCTTGTAGATGGATTATAGTTTTGGTTAATTCAGTGAAGTCAGAAACCCATAAGGGTTGAAACGTGAAACGGCCCCTTGTGTGCTGGGAAACACGCTTCTGAATATTCAATTTGCTAAGTACCATATTTGGAACAACAAGAGCGTGGGGTTTCCAAATATGGTACTTAGCACTGAAACATTTAACCAATCAGTTCGCACTGAATATTCGGAAGCTGTAAACGCGCGTTGCACGTTTCAACCCTTATGGGTTTCTGGTGTAGTTTATTATATCGTCTTAAGTCGTGATCAAATCCAGGATGATTCTACATTGTCAGATCAAACAGCTGTAAAAACGCGTTTTCTAACCATATGTTCAGGATGATTCTACATTGTC
>NC_090876.1:16255046-16270046 GCF_036669935.1 Montipora foliosa
CGGTTTTCCATCTCTTACGAATCACTGGTTTGGATTGTGTTTCTAGCGGTAACTACGCTGTGTGTTGTTGATCACTTCGTCCTAAAAGGTGACGTGGTACTTGGAAGAGGACGGAGGAACCCCAGGCTTATCTGGGGCACAAGCATCGGTGAAACAGCAGCGAACATAATATGGGCTGTTACAGCACGTCTTATTATACCCTCTCAGAATCTGATGTTTTACACGATGCTTTGGTGTTTCCCAAATTTCCTCAGCGAGATTGCTCCACGATGGATCACGATAAAAGGGATTCGTGATGTCCATGTTCGAATTCATAGAATTGCCGGCATCTTTCTCATCGCCATTCCCACCCTAGCCCACGTCCTTGTGATGTTTGTCCCACCTCTCGTTGACGGTACGGCGCTGAAATACTACCCACCTAGCACGTTCAACTACAGTACTTATCCAGACCACTTAAATTGGTCAACGTTCTGGGATCCCGCTGCTGTGCATGACTGGACTTATAACGATCACAATGGAGTTCATATAACTTCTGACGAGATTTACCGTCTCGTACTCATGATTGCGCTTTTCTGTATCTTCTTTCCCCTCAGTAGATCACAATATGTCAACCAAAGAAGCTATTCACTGGCAATGGCCTTACATGCGTTTGCTGGTATCTGGTATGCTATTGACAACATTCGAAAGATGTATCACGGTCTGTCACGTGTGGTTAATCTGCCACTGCTACTAATTTGGTGTTTGGACCGAGTCCTTTCTATCTGGGTTTACAGACGTCAACACGGTCACATTGTGCGAAAGGAAGTCATCGGTAACAACGAGTACGTCATTGTGTACATAAAACTGGACAAAAAAGTGACGCACGCTGTTGGTGATGTGTATTATACTCATCACTTTATAAGAGAAAGCGTAGGAGTCGTTCCACAGCGATCACATCCCTTCACGACCTTTTTCAATCTATCGCAAGACACCACATGGGACATCGGTCTGGTGACAACCATAATGCAGGACGGAGAACAATTGTTCCTTCCTTGGACAAGTTGGCTGGCCGATGACGACAGATCCTGCGCCTTGCACACATGGGGTCCTTATCGTTCTTCTGTAAGCCGACTGTATGATGAGCTTACTGAAGAGTCAGAACGCGGAGAGAAATCACCAGCCCATTACGTGCTATTCGCAACAGGATCTGGATGCGGATATCTTCTGGATGTCTTAAGCAGCCTGGCCTACGGAAATCGACCATTTTTTCAAGGAGACAGCCAAAAAGACAACAAACGATGCAGAATTGAAATCTACTACTCTGTCCGATGCCAAGCATTTTTCCGATTCTTTAGTGAGCCAATCGAGGAACTTTTGAGAAAAATAAAAGCCAAGGGAAATATTAGCATTAACTTCAACTTTTACGTCACAAATCCGGACGATCAGCCATTGCCTAACGATACGAGAGACACCCAGATAAAGCTAAAACATGGCAGGATAAACTTTGAGAAGGCTCTGAGGTCTGCCAGCAAAAATTCCAAGTGCTATTTTGTAGGAAGACCAGCGATTGCCGCACAAGTAGAGGAAATATGCTTAAAAAAAGGGATCGACTTCATTAAAGATTACACAAATGGACAAGGAGGCCAACAAGATCGTCATGTCTTGATTAATTACCTTAAGATAAGTTTTTGGGTGATATTTTTCATTGCTGCTGTTTGTGTCGTTGTTGGTCTCTTGATCGATGTTAGAGCAATTAAGAATAACCTGCGATCGCATAGTTCTCCAATTACAAACACGAGCGAGTTCTTGTAAACTAGAGCGGTGTCCCATTTAGTGAGTCGAAAATATTTTCATGTCTTAACAGATCGAAGGCTCAACCGGCGCTTAGCGGGGATTGCTTCTATTGTTACTGAAAGTTAATTATTGGCTCATTAGGTTGGCCTCCTGCGGGCCAAGCTCTTTAAAGCCGGATTAAGTTAATCCTGGATTACAGGAAACCTTCGTTGCAGTATACTTCGTGTTTCAAAAAGTAATGCTCAGAATTATTAGCCTTTAATTTTGACGTACATATTTGTTTTCCTTTAGCCTAAAATTACATATTTCAACATTTTTTGACTGACTCACAAAATTCATAACTAGGTTGATATTTAATCGTGGCTTAGTGTTGATCGGCTTTCGAGGAACAAGGCCCAGGTAGCGAGATGCAAGCTCAAGTTTGATTACCACATGAAGTGTCCTTTACGTCTAAACGCCACTTTCGTACTTACGGCAGCGCAACCGATTAGGGTTCGTGTTATTGTTTTTTTTTTTTTTTGGTTAAGGGTTATCTTATATGTTTATGTTTACTTTGAGAAGTAAAGTTCGAGCAACACTGGAGACAAGTGATGTGGAAGTTGAGAAAAAGGGTAAGGGAACACTTCATGATATCATACAGAACGCGCATCTCTTTTGGCCTTCATTTCTGGATATAACTTGATTGCTTAGGTTCCGTAATTGTTTTAGCCATTTAACATTAGTTGTAATTTTACTACATTCATTGATAATATCTCCAAAGGCAGTAGTGACAAATAACTGGCTGTTTGGCTTGCACAAGGATAGTGGAGTGCCATTTCGTCCATTGGCTTCTCCTAGAAATACTATGAGTAATAATTGACACTAGAGCTGCCCTAGATGTTAATTATAGTTGTACGCAGAATGCATTAATGTATCCAGAGCTAAGGTGGAGGAATGGCCGTTTACAAACCGAGCAGCTTTAGCAAGGACAATGATTATTCAAATAATATAAGATTCGACAATTATGTTTTAACATTTCCTTTGCAACTGGCACGTAAGGGTCCGCGTGCCAGACCACGGTTGTGTTCTCTCAACTTGCACGCTTCCATGGTCAGGAATGAAATATTCCGTGCCACTATTCATCGAGATTGAAAAGAATAACTGTTTTAGTATATACTAACGAAGTGATCTCAACAACTTTTGTAGAAGAAAACCATCCAAAGTCGATTTAATTGACCTCTCAATTCATGCGTGGAAAACGTGCAAGCGGCACAAAGCATGCGCGAAAGTGTTTACAGAAGCTTCAAACATGGCAAAAATAACCGTTAAAATCCTCGTCACAAACAGCAAAATGGTCATTTAACACCGTTTAAATCAGGAAGCTAAATCGAAAGTCTGCTTGTTAAAACACTTTCAACGTTCGATCAAAGTTTTTGAGGTTCATTTGAAATGGAAATTGAAACTGCAGTTGGAAAAGGATCCACATGAAATGGCAGATGCGCTGTAATTGAGGTGAGCGTTAGTTTGTCGTAAAATGACCCGTCTTGTTTCCTTGCAACCGTTTAAAACTTTGTTAGACATTTTTTTTTTATTCCTCGATTTCGGTAACAAATTTGTTTTGGTGGGCGACCAGCCCTACAAGAGAGAATTACTCCGAGTGAAACAAATGTTGGCATGAAGATTGTTTAATTTTCAGCAATAATTATCTAGAAAAACGAAGTCAAACACTAGTTGGCAAAAGTATGAACTCTTCTCTTACCCTTGAAAACTTTCAGGCCAAATTCTGTGGTTTTCTTTGTCTTTTGTAGCACAGCATCATTTTTTTTCTCAATATGTCCGATTCATAAATGCTGGCGAGTTTACGCCGGCCATTTTGGTCTATTTGGATCAAGCATTATTCACTCCGTAGGGAGTGAATAATGCTCCATTACTCCGAGATAGCGAACCAATCAGATTGCTTGAAACACCAAGATCACTCAAAACGTCAATCAGAGGAAATCTTAAAACAGACTGAGGACAGGGATGGACGCGTTTTCTACAACTTAACTTAACGTTGTGGTTAGTTTTTTTTTGTTTTTTGTTTTTTGTTTGTTTTAACCTTACGTTAAACGCCTGACTGTCACAGCGACCAAGTAGCTCAAAACAATCAATCAGATGCTGTCTCCGAGACTAATGTCACGTGATATCCTCCAAGTTGACAGGGTTCCAACGCGGTCTCGAGCTGATTTTCGCCAATTTACCTCAATTATATGCAGCCAAGAGTGTTTTTTTTTCCCCTTAAAGCAAAGTAGCTCTTATCAAGATTCCATTTCACTTCTATGAGTATCACTGAAAAAATAATTTCAATCAATTGCAACGTATCTCGTAGCGAACAGGAAGTAAAGCGAATTAGCTAACATTTGAACAAATATTATATAATTTTGTTTGGAGCCAATTTAAACCGACGCCCTAGGAATGTCTCATTTGCATTTGTCATGGCATCAAGTGAGTACAAGCGAACGCATGGCTTAAAAAAGGAACCAGTTCATAATTTACGTGTGAAGCGACAGAATGGGTGTTATTTATGTACGGTTGGCCAACAGCGACTTTTAAAGTCAGCAACAACCAGCGAATGCCGTGAACATATTTTGTATTACAATAAAATGACGAACACCTTTGATATTTATTTTAGCGACTGCTAATTTAAAAAAAAAAAGGTTTGACACTGGGGATCTTAATACATTTAAGAGTATATTTATTAGTTTGTTAAATTAATCTGGTGACTAATTCACCGTAACATTAACTCCACGATAGTCTTTAGGCTTGGCCCTGTATTGGTAATACTCAGCAATACTCAATGAAAATTATCACACTGTACTGAATTGTTTTAGTTACAACAAATAAATAAATAAATTAGAGGAAAGCTGTTCGCTTAAGAGTTAGTCTTTTGATTTTTGTTCTATGATACAACGTGCAGTAATCCTTGGGTGGTTGAGCTGGCGTTATCGCCATCCTTCCACGCTTTCCACCTCTGCAATCCTATGTTGGTTGAGTTTCAGTCCATCTCAGCCTTCCTTGAAGGATTTTCTCCGGGTATTCCGGTTTTCCTCTGTCGTCAAAATCGATGCCGGGCCCCAGCTAAATACATATCGCTATCGAGGGCCACGAGTTCATCAGTGCACACTGTCAAATGCCTTTCTTCGTGAAATAAAGGTGCTGCTTAGCATCTTTCGAACTCGTCCTCTAATTTATAACTAGTAAGATACGTGCCAGGGAAGACGTACGTTTTCATACCATCGACCCCATAAGCTGCATAGCTTTTATTATCATCGTGCTAAAATAAAGGCTGTCTGTCTGTCTGTCTGAAGGTCAGGAAAGACACATTTTCAATCCTCACTACGTGAAACAATACAGCAGTTTAGATGTTCGGCAAACGAAAAAGAAGAAGCTTTCCAATATTTTATTTATTTATTTATTTCCGATATCACCGCAGTCTGTTTTACTGCGTGCCGGTCAGGGTTCTCAAGGGACGGGCAACATTAAAACAAAACTTCTCTGTGGGATACTTCGGAGAAGTCAAATTAACACAAAATATCTTGTCCTACCAAAGGATTGTACAAGTCGCCCTTAGTTGATCAAGTTTGGCCGCTTTCTTCATTTACAGGTTTAAGTCCTCTGATTGACAAATCGTAAACAACTTCTTCGATTTTCTTGAGATCGTATTTAAGGCCGTTGAACTTCTTTCGAAGAGAATCGTTTTTAAGGTTTAATAACCTGAAGCCAGCATCAAGCTCAGCCACAAACATAGCGATCCGGAAAGGTCGACGGTAATCTGCAGCTGTGCCGCTGTTTACTGCAAACCGCGACTGCAATGAAATACAACGCTGACTTGAAGCCGTGGCACAGGTATTCAATGCCGGTACGCTATTTCCATAAAAAGCCTACAAGGTCGCGTGATCAGAGGCCATTTTTATTAAAAAAGAATTTCCCACTCCTTCTTAAGAATAAGAATGTTTGCAATCAAATTTGTATTATAATATTTCCAAAGTGTACCAGAGAAAAACGAGTTTTACAATCGCCGATTTTCACGTTCAAATTTCTCGGTCGCCGCCATCTTGAACAACTGAGACGTGTTACAGTTGCTCTATTTTTCGAACACAAATAGCTTTTGTAGAAGAACCGTTACACGTCACAATTGTTCAAGATAACCGGCAGCCGGTCAAGGTTTTTAATAGAGGAAATCCGGTAGTTTCAATAACTGAAACTAAGCTCTACCCCCAGCCCAATCACGAATCCACCCGACTAAAAGATAGTAAATGATCTTTAACTGAGATAGGTACTTACACCAATTCCTAGATGGTAACCGTCTTACAATTCGTACTAACCTTTATAAATATTGTTTACCAGCACTAATTACGGAATGGGATTTGAACCCGGAGCAGCCGCATGCAAACCCAACGCCCCGCTAACCACCCGACCACGCTGCCTCCACGCTTACCTACCTTTAGATTCTAGTACGAGGATGAGTACGAGTACAAGATTGTTACGAGTTCGAATGTTTTGAGGAAAGGTAGTTTGCAAACTAAACTGAACGCAGGGTTGTCGGAACAACAACAAGAAGATTTATTCCAAAGTGAACGTAGTTTCCACAAAGTAAAAGTCTAAAAAGCACGTACTCGATAAACTTACACGGCCTCCGCCAACTTGAATAAACACTGCTTCTGTCACACTTGACTAAACACGGCTAACGCCAACTCTCTTCGCTTGTGAAAAACTAGTTTAAAAAAACCCCGCGTAGACTCGTCTACTTATATACTCTCACAATAAGCTTCTAGAACTTTCTAAAATAGTAATCAATCAAATTATAAAAAGATTACAAAACACACCAATTTAGAAACGCTTACGCACAAACCTAAAAATAAACAAACTACGAACTCTTTCGGGAAGCCTCTAGAAAGTAACGCTAGTCACGCAATGCTATTTTTCGTAACAAAGATTTGACTGCCTGTTTTTAGCGAAAATACTTAGAAAATTTATAACTCAGACGATCAATCTTACTTTTTGCTAGCAGCATAGGTTGCTCAGTTATTCTTAATAATGGTAACTGAGCCTTTCCCAGATCGAAAAATGCCAAAAATGCTACCGTGTTGGTGACTTGTTTTGACACGGCGACATTTTTGCAAAACCTCGTACTAAAATGACGTATCACGTTCTTTCCCGCCAAAACGACGCTGCTTCGCGCGCGCTCACCGTTGTTCTATTAGAAAATCTCGTACTCGTAGTCGTTCTCGTCCTAGGTCATTCCGTGTTTCAGACCAGCGGCCTTTTAAACGCTGAATGAAAGAAGACTGAACAACATCTACAAGCCATAAAAAAGGGCATTCTGTTACATTTACAAGTAAGACGATCTGGGTTGTTTAAATGACGGCCTAGTTTTTCGCCCTATCAATGACTACTTTTTTAGATAAAAATTAGGACGAAAGCTAAATGTTGGTTCGTTAGTCTACGGTGCTTTAACAATGGTAAGACAAAATAATATTGCCGTATCATCAGTGGGAGGGCAGAACATTCAAAACACGTTGATTTTTAGACTCACAATGATTTCATCGCTCTTTTTACGAATTAAAAAACGCAAAGGATACTATTAGAGACCTTAAGATTCTAGTACGAGAACGACTACGAGATTTTCTCATAAGGCAACAGTGAGCGCACGCAAACCAGCGTCATTTTGGCGGGAAAAACGTGATGACGCCGTCATTTTAGTACGAGGTTTTGCAAAAATGTCGTCGAATCAAAACAACAACACAGTAGCAGTTTTGGCTTTTTTTTGATAAGCAAAAAGGCTCAGTTACCAGCAATAAGAAAAACTGAGCAACCTATACTGCTACATTGTAACAAAGAGTAGGATTAAGCGTACGGGTTATAAATTTTCCTTAGTATTTTCGCTAAAAACGGGCAGTCAAAACTCGTACTCGTTCTCGTCCTCGTCATAAAATCTAAAGGTCCCTATTGACAACATCGCAACAAAACCATTTAACAAAGACAGAACGCACCGCAATGTGTACCGTCTGTTCAATCAATGCAGATATTCCGAAAAAGGATAATTTTCTTAAACGCCAATTGCATTTAGTAGATAAAAAAGACTGACCGTAAAGATGGTACATTGCAGAGCTTAAACTTACCAGCTCATTTGCTAGAAGAAGATGGCCAGTTAAAAAATCTTCGAGATCAATGTGGAAACCACCAGAACCCCTCTCAACCTGCACTGGATGAAGAGGGCATTAAACACATCAACTACGTGGTGCAAGAAAAAAAAAAACAACAACAACAACAACAAGAGAATAAAACAGTGAAAAATGAAAGAAATAAATTTGCCGATACGTTTTTTCAAGTGAGCCTCTACTTCTACTCAAGAATCAAACTTTCTTGTTTAAAATTCTTGTATCAGAAAAATAAAAATAAAATAAATAATTATTAAAAATCTCCCGCGGGCCGCTATCTTCAGACAATAACTGTGGCGTGTTATGGTTACCCACTGTTGTTTTGACACCAAGAGCGTTAAAAAATAATAATAAAATAACGATAAGGCGGGCGTAACACGTGACAATTATTTAACATAGCAAGGCCCGGAAAGTCTGCCAGAAGACAAAATATATATCTAATATTTCGGATACAAACGTTGTAAACACTATTCCCTGTCGTTAAAGAGTTGTTTTTGTTGGAAAGGAGACTCCTTTTAACTGAAGTACTTACTTATAGATTTCTCCTCGAGAGGGAATAACTCACAGTAAGTCCTAACGACGTTTTCAAACTTTTTTAAAATTTATTGAGGTTTCGAGTTCGCGCTGCACATTGAAGACTGGAAGGGACCTATACATTATGTGGCGTATCACGATGTTGTTCGTCCAGATAAGAAAACCACACCTATAAGAATTGTCTTTAATGGCTCAGCCTCTTTCAACGGTCAAATGCTTAACGACTACTGGTTTAGAGGGCCATACCTACTTAGCAATCTCTTTGGCGTCCTCAAACGATTCAGAGAGAACCATGTTGCTTTATTTGGTGACATAACAAAGATGTACCACATGATCGCCATACCACCGCTTGACCAACACGTACACAGATTTATATGGAGAGATTACGAGACGGAGCGAGAACCGGATGGCTACGTGAAGACTGTTCTTACGTTTGGAGACCGTCCTGCACCAACCATAGCAATAACGGCGATGCGAAAAACGGCAGAGATGAATAAAGAAAGCAACCCAAAGGCAGCTAAAGCAATCATAAAGAATGGTTACGTCGACGACATTTGTGACTCGGTCCAAAACGTTGAGGAAGCCAAAAGCTATGACATCAAGCATAGACAAGGCTTTCCAGACAGGTGGCTTCAAATGTAAACCTTGCTGAAGATAGTAATTCAGAAGAGGTCGTACTTGGCAGCAAAGCAGAAACGGAACGAGTTTTAGGAACAGTCTGGCTCCCTGAAGATGACATGCTCACGTTTAAAATAAAGATGGTCATATAGCCTGATGCCACCCAATCTAATAATCCAAAGACGCTCATTCCTCTAAAGCTAACCAAACGAATTCTCCTGAGTAAACTGGCTGGTATCTTCGATCCCATTGGCGCAGCAACAGCAGTTCTCATCAAGCTAATGGTTGCTATGCAGGAGCTATGGCAATTGGGATTGGATTGGGATGAAGAAGTGCCAACGGAAGCAAGACAAAAATGGCTCAAGTTGCTAGAAGAAGGATCAAAACTCAATCATGTCAAGTTCGATCGATGTCTCACACCTTCTGAAGCGGTTGGAGCTTCTAAGGTGATTGTGTTTTGTGATGCCTCATGCCAAGCCTTTGGAGCCTGTGCCTATATATGCCAGATGGAAACTTCGAAATGGGAAGTTTGGTGTCAGATTCATTGATTCTAAATCAAGGGTTGCACCTCTAAAGGAGTTAACGATTCCTCGCCTCGAACTACAAGGAGCTGTATTAGCATGTCGCCTGGGTAAGACCATATTAGAGACGTTTGATGGGATACAATATTTGTCAGACAGCAGGGTTGCACTAGCCTGGATTCAGGGTCCTTCACGAAGTTACAAGCCGTTTGTGTCATCTCGAATTGGAGAGATACATAGCAACTCAGAACAGTCAAATTGGTCGCACTGGCCAACAAAACACAATGTCGCAGATGATATCACGAGTGGTATCACCATTGAAGAAATGAAATTCAGATTGCTGAAAGGTCCAGAATTTCTGCAGACAGAGCAAGCACTTTGGCCTGTGGAGACAGGAAGTCCTGATTCAATTGAAGTGAATAAAGAACGACGGAGGATCCAAATTGCTTTCTCAGCCACTGTGCCTGAGCCTATATTCAACTGTGAAGATCTCACAAGTTGGAGAAAACTTATCCGAGTTACTGCGTACGTCAGGAGATTCTGGCAGAACCTTCGCAGAAAGCTAAAACGAGTCGACTGTGACCAGAAAGGAAACGTGGGTCCACTCAACGACTTAGATATTGAAGATGCAGAAGAATATTGGCTTAAGTTTGCCCAGTCTGTTTTACCTCAAAAAATGCAGAGAGGATATTATAAAACATTGACGCCATATGCTGATGAAAATGGAATCATAAGAGTTGGTGGTCGAGTTGATCCATCTTTGCTGTCTTACGATAACACGCGTCCTGTTTTATTGCCATAGAAACACTGGATATCTATGTTAGTCACCCATCGGGCATATCAGTATGGTCATTCAGGCGGATGAGAGGAAGAGTAACGCAAGTGTTTCCAGGTGAAGATGGGCTCGTGAGAAATGTCAAAGTCAAAACTGGAACAGGAAGCTACTTACGTCCCATTACCAAGATTTGTGTTATTTATCCCGCAGAAGGCTTTTGAGATGATGAATGGAAAATTACTATTTCCCATTTCGGGGGGGGGGGGGGGGGGGGGAGATGTTTTGCGTATAAATGAACAAAGAAGACTGGACCTAGACTGTCAAAGGTCATCTAATCCGACACGCCAAAAATGTTAGTTTTTTTTATGTGATTGTAATGTTAGGATGCAATAGTTCTTGTTCCGCTGCGATTGTATGTATATTTAAAAGTCTGGACTGGCTTGGACAAACGTAAGTTTTTAATTAGGTTTATAAATTTCAGAGTATTCAATTATTAAGGGATTATTGTTATTTTACTACTTTCGATAGCTTCAGATTATTGTCTTCACATAAATCCTGAAAATCCAAGCTGTCCTGTTTAACTTCGTTGACTCAGCGACCCAGGCTCAACCCAGGTTAACTCACCGAAACATAAGCGAGGCTTCATTTTTCGCGTTCTTTCTGTGGTTCGACACGCCTACACGGCTATGCTACGTCAACTATAGTTCTAACACAGTCAACGTTTTTGGTGTTCAGGTGGAAAACGGTTTGGAAAAATTTGTTTTTCTGCATTTTTCGCTGGTTTCAATCCAGTTTGACATATCATGATAGCTGTGGTCCACACTGGCGGCTGCGCAGTTATTCAAGTCAAGCATCGGAGGGATATAAACTTCAAGCTGAGTGTTTATTTTTAACTTGCTTAGAGCTGCCTTTTTCTCTGTATTGCAATTTTTTGCATATCTTTAGAAGCTCTGATAAGGTTACATGATACCTGGAGGACCTATGACTAGAACAGAAACGAAAGGAGAGCGAAAGAGAACGACAACGACAAAGCAGAATACCAGTAATATCTCATACTTAGTGGAAGATGTTACCTCACAAATTCTTTCCTTGGGCACTAAACCTTTTGTTATTTTCAAAAAGTGGGTTAATCGTTTTTTTTTCTTTGTTTAGGAATGAACTGGAATTAAATAACAATTATCTGACATAAAGAAAATACTGATTTGTTTGTTTGTTTGTTTTGCCCTAAAATGCGAGCGAACAAGTGCTTTTTTAATGATCCGTTTGCCCAACTGGTTTTCCATGTGCCTCTACATTGATAAGATAATGTTGCCCTTATGTTATAAACACGTAATCGCAATGAAATCTCGTAAAATTTGGGGACAATTTCACTAGCTTGTGTTTTCAAAAATTAGTGTAAAGCATCTATACGCTATTTATGCTTCATGCTTTTTACAGTCTGACAGATATTGTTGGCAAGGCATTGCTCTGGGCGAGCTCCGTTTGCTGGGACAAATAATACCACATTTGTTTGGGATATTTTGGCCAAGCCCTGATGGGCTAGGCCGTTTATTGAAAATCAGCATGGTAACCTAGGAAATACCCAAATATAGACAGTATTCCAGCAAAGGTGAGGGGACACACGCCATCCACAAGAAAGTAAAAATAGGGAGGGTGGGGAAATTGATTTGACTCTGTTGAATTAGCCTCCGCCTAGCTTGCACAAATAGTGAATGCTCTCCAGAAAATCCCGGATGACAGAAATGCTCAAACTGCAACATGGGAAATAACTAACTAAGCATGTCAAACTCAGCATAAATCCATTTATTTCCTCTGGGCAATAAATTTCCTTTAATTGTTGGAGCGGATCTTGTTTGAAGTTCGTCCGTTCTTGGTTGAATTGCCATATTTTGCCGCTTCTTATTCCCAGCCAACCTAGCGTGTTTCAATGAAATACATCAAAATGTGAAAGATCTCGTTTGCAGAGATAAAGTGGAATAAAGTACATCAGTAAAACTCTTTTTTGACCTTGAACTGACAACTTTGTTTTTTTTAATGGCATCTAATTTTAGCGTGATTCCTATTCGCTGTCTATTGTCAGTTGACTCCGGAATGGCTTTTTTCCTTTTCCACTCGCTCGCTGTGAGTGTGCTTGTTTTCTTTTAAGACTCATGGAGTTAAAAAAAAAAAAATTGCCAAACTGGTGAATTACAAAGTTCATTTTTCTCGAAAAACGGATATCGAAATCATCGCTTCGTGATTCATGCAACATCGGTTTTAAGCGTAAAATGTACCGTGGAATTCACTAGTTAGGCAATGATTTTTTTTTATAGAAGAAAGCAAAGAAAATGATTTAATTATTAAAGCAGCAACCGGAAACATCAAAACACGGACAATTCGAAACCATTTATTTTCACTAACCTTACAGGCATTAAGAATAAATAACTCTGCTTTTAGGTTTGGCCAAATCTATATATTATATCTATTTTATTAGATATTAGCTTCATGGTGATTTGTCACGCTTGGAGTGTTCCACTCTTTTACAGATTATCCTTATGGCTTTGTTTGTGTGTTCATACAGATTTTTTTGCCATTAAATTGTAATAAATAAATAAATAAAACACATAACTGAAGTGTAAGCCCTTTCACTATCAACAAGGATCGAAGTCCATCTGTTCGCGGCTCATTTCTAGCTAGTCGCTTAAATGGCAAAGACCACTACATCATTGTTTGTTGATAAATGTTAGCTATCTTCGCTCTAAAATTTGTATATGAATACTGTGAAGAAAAGGCCGTCTCTAAATGAAAGGAACTGCACTGATTGTGTTTATTTGTTGCACGAACAAGACGCCTACAAGGGCGTATCCCGTGGACTGCGCAAACAGTTAACTCAAATTGTCCAGTTACAGTGAATTTCAACTACAAGTAAACTTCGGAAATGGCGAGAGATTACCAAAAATATAAACCTGTAATATAACTTGAAGTTCTTTGTTGTAAAACTAATTATTAATGTTACTAAATTTGCAAATGCAAACAACGAAGCACTATAAGCGGGTTATCAAGATACGGGATTTTTTATTTATTTCTTTTTTTGAAGGAGGCTTTATTCAAATCTCACAGTTTTACTTGCTTCCTTAATTCTTTTCATCCAAAAATTTCAAGATGAGCTGTAAATCACCCGGAAAACGTGTTACAAATTACAGTTCAACAAGTTATTATCCTGTATTCGAAGTCCGGTTCCGTAATCCTGGTTTAGGTCTTTGCAAACTGTTTAAATCTGCCGTGGCGAAGACAAAAAGATTTGTTCCTTGGAAACGGTTGAAATCTTGAACTTGAAATCTTGGTAGCAAACGTTCCACATTAACTTGAAAACTCGTTAAGAAAAAAAGCTTAAATCCAGTAATCCAGTCCGGGTTCAAATCGCCAAAACTCTCTCTGTCAAAACTCAACAAAAGCTACAAGTAGAAAATAGTTCTCAGAAACTACAAAAGTTCGTCATGATTCTACACTCGAGCTGAACAATAAACTATTAAAACAAAACCAAAAAAAACCTAGTGATCGCTTCTCGAGAGAACAGACAGAGCCTAAACTGTTCTGTGCCATGCCTGAAAGAAGTACCGTACGTAGTACATTGCTACTTGATCGTAGCCATTGGCCGAGAAACTAATCTTATCAGGATCAGGATACGGGATATGTAGGTAAAAAAATTGTAGGGATACGGGATTTTTGGCTGTAGGGGGGGGGGGGGAGGGGGGGGGAGGGCGGGGAGATTCGGGATATTTTTTTTAAAGTAGGAACGCATTGCGTACGTGTGGTAGTGCAGTAACTCGACAGTGTTTTTTCCATAACTGTCAACTGAGCTGCGTTTTGTTTTTTCAGGAGATTCAAGGTTTCCTTGCGTAATATGCAGCTCTAATAGTACACGATATTGTTTTGGTACCGGAAATCATTACAGTGCCATGGTAGATATCTTTGCTTAATACCTCCTGAGAACACATGTGGTTCAGTGAAATAGTAAACCCAGAAAGATTGAAGAAAATAAAAGGAAATCGAGAAACAGTTGGCTTCAAGGCTGACATGTTGATCATTTACAACTTCTTTTTCACCACAAGCTTACGCCTGTACTCTGAGCCTCTGACAAGACCAATGTTAACTGAAGTTTTCAATTGACGGACGCCTCAGCGGGCTCTCCTTACATTTTCTTGACTCTTTTACATGATATTCTGGTGACATCTTACAGCTTCATATTTTCCTTGACGAGATGGCAAATAAGGACAATGTTAAATCTCTACGTAAGGATACCGATCAGTTAAAAAAGCAGTCGCAACAGTAAGGATTTCGAGAACGTGAAAAGCAAGATGGCGGAACAGAGAAGAAACCAAGCATCTCCCATACGTCAAACAAATGAACAGGACATGCAATTTCTTAGTGACCAGTACGATGACTTACTAATCATGAAGTAGGGAACCAGATCACGAGAAGAAGAGATTGGTAAATTGTCTCGTAAACGTGATTCACTAGCGAAGGATGTCGACTAAACGTGATTTACTAGCGAAGGATGTCGGCAGAATCAACAAAGCCATCGAAGACATTCTCAGACATTCTAAAGATTGTTGGAGTT
>NC_090876.1:16272546-16290046 GCF_036669935.1 Montipora foliosa
TCTAGCTCTGGAAATTGAGGAACAAAATATTATACCGCCTTAAAGATTCTATCGCAGGTATGCTTTTTTTTCTTATCTCAGTATCAATTCTCTTCAGTCAGTGAGACAGTCCCATGGGACTGTCTCACTGAGACGCGTTTCAGCAGCTAAAACCAATATAAAGTGTTGTTACAGCATTTCTCAGTTAATTAATGCAGACATCCAACTTGATAAGCACGCCTTCGCTTGTATTTTCTTTGGTTGTCACAGTGAAAGTGGTTGGAAAGGAGTTGTCCCTCAACTGCGTTGGGTTTGCATGAAACCAAAGCCGAACGTATTACAAAAAAAAGGTGTTGGGGGAGGCAGGACAGTTGAACTCTTTAAGGATGATGTGAAGGGCACACCCTGGAAAATTGTGAAATCCATAGGATCCAAGAGCTTGGAAAAGTTTAATTGCTGCATTTTTTTCGAGATGTATCTTGAAAAAATGATATTAGATGAAAAAAATGAAACAGCGGTCTTATAGTTAGTCTAAAAGTGGGCGTCTCAATCTCTTTCAGCTGTCCCTCGCTGTCCGTGGAAACTTCTTTCTTTTGAGGTATTTTGGAAATATTGGCACGAAAACACAAACTTGAAAGACGACGTGATATAATGCGATCATTACAAGTCACTCGAGATGAAAATAGTCTACCGCTCTTCACCAAAAGCAAATTTATCGTCGATCGATCGCTGGCGTCTCTAAAATTTCAATTTGAAATCATGGAATAAAACTCCGATAGTCTTATGGTTTGCATATTTGCATCGTTTAACCGTTTCCAAGCACAAGCATTCGGTGTTAGCTAAGTGTTTTGAGAGGTTCAAAACAGGGATACAACCTGATTAGATATATGCCAGTATATTACTAAGTGCTTTCTATTCCCCGCAGAAGTTAATGGGCAGCACTAAAAGCCGGAATCCAGATTCCGGAATCCAGAAACCAGATACCAGAAACCAGAATTCAGAATTATCTACAATTCGCGAGAACTACAGTAACTTATCCACTGGATAACTCAATTGCTATTGTTCGCAACAAATGGTATAAATATACTTAGCATTTATTTTATGAAATTATAATCACTGAAGACATGGCACTTACTTCCACAACTATGGTAATGTTCTCTTCATTGCTGGTGCTCTATGCCAATTTAAAATAATAACAACAGGCCCCAGTTGTTTGAAGGGTGGATAGCGCTATTCACTTGCTAAATCACTATCCGCCGGTTAACTCAATCGGTTTTGCCACTGTTTATCCGCTGGATAGTGATTTATCATGTGGATAACTAGCGTTATCCACCTTTGAAAAATCAAGGCCTGGCTTCTTGTGCATCTTGCTTATCACCTAGTCTTCTAAGTGGAAATCCCCGTCTCAAAAGAGACATCGAGCAAATTAATAATGAATCATAATCCGAATTATTGTACATGGTCAAGTTTACGTAAAAGTAATAATGTTTGAAATTTATTAAATAAACAAGTTAAAGTTGTGTTTTTACCATCTTCCCTTCATTCCTTTGATTATGTTCAACATATTACTACAGCCTTCAAATTAATGGATTATAAACGGGCTATGTCACGTCATTTTAGGGTGTTTAGGCGAAATCTTAAGTTAATCACGAGTTTTAAACTCGAAAATGATAGTTTGAAAGTCATTTTCTGATGAAATTATCATTACATCACATACATGATTTGATTTGATATGTATTAATTTCATTTGATTTCATTTGTGCACGACCCCACAAGCTATTCAGCTTTAAACATCGAGTGACAAATAAAGTTATATATATATATATATATATATATATATATATATATATAGTGAGAATAAAAGCAGTTTACCCAACGATGAACTCCCAGTAAGAGGATCCAGAGGATACGTGTCTCTCCGTAAATCTGTAGATAGGTATAATAAAACGACGACTCTTGACAGTTCCAGCGTTTAATCGACGTTTCGGCCTTCGGCCTTCGGCCTTCTTCAGGATAGTTTAAAAGTTAAAAATTAAAAAAGCTATATACAATGGTTGTGAGTGGCAGAGTTACGGGCTTTTATATAGTACACAAAAAATGGAAATTAAGGTTACGTAACAAAAGAAAAGGTCTTAATTACAAGCTAAGCAAAACAAAAAACAATTGATAAAAAGGAACAAACAGACCATAGGCAGCCCAAGTTCGCGTCACTAGAGAGCGTGTAATAATTGATTACTAGTGGAAGATGACCTTTGAATAAAAGCGGTGTTGCGTTACAGGCAGCCGTTGAGAATTTAAACGCGTTGTAAGACTTTGTATGGGAAATAAAATACCGAAGATTATGAAGCCTAAAAAACGCTCAATTTAACGTTCATTCAATAAAATGAATAAAAATGACTTACCTCTGGTGTATTTTTGTGCCTTTTGGAGCTTATTTTACCGTTTCGGGAATTCCGTGTTTTCAATGTTCTAAGACGAAGTCAAGGCTGCACACTACGATTCCGACCGTTGTCAGCTCAGAGGCGGTTTGCGACTCGAAAATCCATCCCTGCCGCGATTTTTTCATGCAAAGCTAAAGCCACATCATTTGCGAACCTCGGTGAATGTTTCGTCGTCAAAAATCCCCACGCACTTGGCTGGAAATGAGCATTTTCTGCTTCCGATTACACGATAGCTGATGAAGTTAACGGCTGGTGACACTGTATCATGACACGGAGCTTGGATCCGAGGTCAAATCAACTCCACCCGACGAGGTACAGTCATTTCATGTACAACACTTACCCCGTCCCCACAGCGGCTTCTCGTGTACATGAAATGACTGTACCTCGTCGGGTGGAGTTGATTTGACCTCGGATCCAAGCTCCGTGTCATGATACAGTGTCACCAGCCGTTAACTTCATCAGCTATCGTGTAATCGGAAGCAGAAAATGCTCATTTCCAGCCAAGTGCGTGGGGATTTTTGACGACGAAACATTCACCGAGGTTCGCAAATGATGTGGCTTTAGCTTTGCATGAAAAAATCGCGGCAGGGATGGATTTTCGAGTCGCAAACCGCCTCTGAGCTGACAACGGTCGGAATCGTAGTGTGCAGCCTTGACTTCGTCTTAGAACATTGAAAACACGGAATTCCCGAAACGGTAAAATAAGCTCCAAAAGGCACAAAAATACACCAGAGGTAAGTCATTTTTATTCATTTTATTGAATGAACGTTAAATTGAGCGTTTTTTAGGCTTCATAATCTTCGGTATTTTATTTCCCATACAAAGTCTTACAACGCGTTTAAATTCTCAACGGCTGCCTGTAACGCAACACCGCTTTTATTCAAAGGTCATCTTCCACTAGTAATCAATTATTACACGCTCTCTAGTGACGCGAACTTGGGCTGCCTATGAACAGACTAATTAGATAAATCGTGTTATTACGTAACAAACTCCCCATTGAGGGCCTCTGAGTGAATGTGCGGGTCAATGTCATAACAAGGTCCTCAGAGAGGGCCCCTAAACAATGTAATAGATTCCCAATCGAAAGCCCCTGAATGAAAAACCAAACACAAACATAACAGAATCCCCCAATAGAGTTTTTGAACAAAGACAACAACGACTAAGTGAAGGCTAACAAAACAAAAGGGCAAGATTACAAACTGGAAACATTCAAAGCTAGATGGGAGCTAACGAGGTCCTACAGACAGCAAAAATTACGATGATTACAAATTTGGGCTGAAAAGAATTTACACTACAATAGAGACAAAGTCAACTGTTGTAGCAGATACGATTTTTGGATTTGAATTCACGCCTTTTGTTAAGACCGTGTGGATATAATGAAAAGAGTTGTGAGGTCCAATATGCTTCTCTGGTGAGGAGCAGTTGTTCAAGATGGGTGGCATTTTTGTGGTTTACAATTTGTTCGATAATAATAAAACTAATTTGACAAATTTGATGCTCAAAAGAATTATAATGGACCGCCAGCTCACATGTTCTTCTGTTCTTAAGCATTGATGATTTATGGTTACGAAAACGAACCTTGAATTCTGTTGAAGTGGAGCCCACGTACTGCTTTTTGCATTTGTTACAAGCAGCCAAATAAATGACATTTTTGGAAGTACAGCTTAATTTCTGATTAATCCTATATATGCGGCCCGTAGCAAAACTCTTAAACTTAGTATCTTGAATCAAAAAATGTTTACAGAGGTCACATCTTTTGTTACATCTGCAACAACCTCGATCATCTTCCAAGGTTTCATTTCTGGCTTCAATGTTCCGAAATTTAGAAGGAGCTAAGATTTCTTTTAGGTTTTTTGTTCTGCGATAAGCTGGGAAAATCGACTTTGATGGAAAAATCTCTAAAAGCTCAGGAGACAATCTAAGTAAGTGGGAATGTTTTTCCCAGCTTATCGCATTACTACTACCTCTGATTAAAGCAATTGATTTTTTTTTTTTTTCACAAGTGAAGGAACAGAAATTAAGCATATTTCAAAACGAATGTATGGGGTTTGTAGAGCTCGAAGAGTAGTTAACCGTTTGCATTCTTGGCGCTATGCACTTCTGCGATCAGGAGAATAGAGAGCACGTAGAATAATATACTGACACATTTCTAATTTCAGGTTGTATCTCTATATTTAACTTCTCAAAACACTTAACCTACACCAAATACTTGTGCTTGGAAAAGGGTAAGCGATGCAAATATGCAAACAATAAGACTATCAGAATTATATTCCATGATTGCAAATTTAAATTTTACTGAGAGGAAAGAAGTTGCCAGCATTTGATGAAGAGTGGTACACTATTTTCATCCCAAGTGACTTGCGATGCACGCATTATATTACGTCGTCTTTTCAAGTCTTCGCTCGTGCTTTCGTGCCAATATTTCCAAAATACCTCAAAAGAAGGAAGTGTTCACGGACAGTGAGGGAGAGTTGGACTAACTATAAAGACCGCAGTTTTTTTACACCTATATAATGTTTTCAAGATACATTTCGAAAGAATGCAGCAGTTATACTTTTCCAAGCTGTTGGTTCCTGTGGATTTCACAATTTTCCAAGGTGTGCCCTCACATCCCCCTTAAGGAGCTCAACTGCCCTCCCTTCCCCCACATCAAATTATTTTGAATAAGTTTCGGTATGGTTTGAAGCAAACCCAACACGGTTGAAAGACAACTTCTTTCAAACCACTTTCACTCTGACAATCAAAGAAAATACAAGCGAAGGCGAGCTTATCGAAAGACACCACCCAGTACAATGCAAAAAGTCCTGTAAAACGCATTCTTCTCTCGCCTTCCAAAGTTTCCCCTTTTTTCTAATGGTATCGTTTGCAGAATTCCAAAGGCTCTTTCTTTTTATATGTAGTAAGCATTAATAAACTTAGATGTCAGCATTAATTAACCAAGACATGCTGTAACAACATATTATTATTAGTCTATCACGAAGGAATGAGGACTTTTTTGAACCGATCCAGTCAACGAGCCAATAGGAAATTCTGAACCTAATATCGCAATATAATTGGCATTTTATTTTGGTGTACTACAACACTCTATGTTAAAAAGGACGGAATCATTCCGTTCCGCTAACTCATGAACCTATACACCGGAGTGGAAACTGAAGCCGAGAAGTCAGCTGCACTTAAGGCGATTTGGTTCATCTGCACTACAAGGTATTTGAAAATAAGATCTTTCTTAAACTGGAGGCATCCACACGAATTTTTTTTTTCCAAGGTTCAGAATCTTCATTCTGCAATGAATGTGACCACTGGATTCAACTATCAATGTTTTTTCTTCTCTCCCCCTGGTAAGCCCTTTTGCCAATATACCAAACTAACAAGACATTTTTATCACAAATCGTGTCGTGGACAACCCCAATAAGATTTCGTTCTTTCTTTCTAGTAAAGTCATTTTGGGCACCCACTATCTCTAGATTTAGTGGGTGACAAGAAAGAATTGAGGGGATCCAATTTGTCTTCTGGGTCATATTGTTTCAGTTTTACTTTCCTATGTCTTTTTGAAATTACTTGTCAACGAATGCTCGCCTAACTTGAATAAACTCCACATTTAAGATTACGTTAAGGTCAATTCAGTCTTCTTAGCTTCAAACAGTTATATTTTCGGAACGTTTACTGGTTTCCATAAAACTAAAGGTTCGTATTCTCGATAGGATCCATTACAACTGTCCTTTACGTTGAAAAAGCACCTCATCTGGAAGGACCTCTTCCTGTTGCCGCAGGGCTTGGTAGGAAGTAATAAGCCTTTATTTGCTAATCTTTTCAAGGGTCACCATGAGAACCGCTGGTTAGAGAATTACAATTCGGGTATTGAGTTTTACCGTAGATATATTTACCATACCTTTGCTTTGCTTAATACTGAACAGGATGCTTTATCTTTCCAAAGTTATATCAACACTCATTACCCTAAGATTAAGTTTACCATGGAGAGGGAAGAAAACCACAAGCTCTCCTTCTTAGATGTTCGACCTTTTAGATAATAATAGCAATCATGGCATTATCACCACGGTGTTTCATAAGAAACCCTACACTGGTCTTTGCACTAACTTTTATAGTTTTGTACCTTTTTTATAGTTTTGTACCTTTCAGTTAATAATAATATAATAATAATGTAAAACATATAGCGCATTCTCCATGTAAACATGATCAAATGCGTTTTACGTATGATAAAATTTAAGAAGATTTATAACATAGAATATAAAATAAAATATATTATACGTGATTAAAAAGGAACGTAAATAAACTTTAAGAAAAAGAGAAAGCGTTGCTAAACAGGTGTGTCTTAAGATGGAGCTTGAAAGTATTGATGTTAGAAATAGAGTGGATTTCTTGCGGCAGACTAGTCCACAATTTTGGCGCGGCTACTTGAAATGACCTATCGCCCAAGGTGGCTCTAGTTCGAAAATATGGCGGTTCAAATAAGAGACCATTAGAAGAAGATCTTAACCTATACGCGCCTGGCATCTTAACTGAAATTAACTCTTGCAAATAAACTGGTGACTTCCCGTGGATTGTCTTGAACGTCAAGAGCAAAATATTGTAATTAATCCGCTGTCTGACCGGTAGCCAGCGAAGCTCGCGCAAAAAGGGTGTAACGTGACAATAGCGCGGCGCGCGGCTTACCAGCCTAGCAGCAGCACTTAAAACACGTTGCACTTTGTTGATGTGTATGGAACGCAGACCATATAAAAGACTGTTGCAATGATCTACACGTGATGTGACAAACGCCTGCACGGAAGCTTTGGTAGCATCTAAACTCAACAACTTACGAATATGACCTATATTATATAGATGGTAGAAGGCCGAAACACAAAGCTTACTAATATGGATAGACATGTTAAGTTGAGAGTTAAATATGGACTTTCAAATAGGAAAATAAAAATTTTTAGGTTATGGGCACTTTAAGGCAGGAGAAACAGGGACAGTCGATCGTATTTTGTATTGCCTTGCGTCTTCGCTCGGCTGGCTCGTTGGCAAAAAAATACTGACAACTTTGGAGGGTTGGGTTGCCGTGCGGTCTTTCTGAGAGGAATTATTGACAAAATAATAACTTTGTACTTTAAATGAGTCGCGTCTCACGATGTAGTTAATTGTGATCTTTTTGTACATATTATTGACAATTGGTGCGATACCTTTTAAGGTTTTACCGACTCTAATAAATGTAGATGTAGATGTGATTAGTATCACGATGTTTCGTCTGCATTCTGCACACTGCTTGTCTTCATCAGACGACGAGATCGGATGATTGTAAAGCACGAAGCTCCGCTGTGATTGGTTACATTTTAACAGCTGTGATTCGTACATTTCGATCGTCGCTGTTCCAGTCGGAGGGTTACTTCTTTTCACACTGTGTTATTATTCGAACCTTGGATTAAACCTTCAATGAAGACACTGAACTAATATTGTCATGTTGTTTTCATTACTTATTTGCGCAGGGCTTTTTCCTCTTTTTTAATTTGTGTAATTGAATTGAGTTATTATTTATTAATATTAATATTATTATTATTATTATTATTATTTTAAATATATAATAATCCCTTTATTGACGTATTCCAAGCAAATTGCTATTTACAAGTAAGAAGTAAAACAAAAAGAATAACTATTAAAACCTATTTACAATTCATTTCCATTAAAAAAGAGACTTGTATGAAGCACAATAAACTTACGAAGATATTCTTATTTGTAGTAAGAAAAATTCATGTCATGATAGCGTTCTGACTAAAAAAAAAAATTGGAAAAAAAGATAAGCTCCTTAAAGAAAAGCCACTCTTATATATATATATATATATATATATATATATATATATATATATATATATATATATGTAATAAGGAAATAACTTCTTGAGGCATATGTGTTTCTAATCGGTTTTATACTTCAAACGTTTCGCCGTTTAGAGCTTCGTCAGTGAATGAAGATTATGAGTACAAGATTGCTTTATGTAAAAAAAAAAAAAAACTTAGTACAATGGTGGAATTTCAAGGCTCATTAATTTGATGGTGTTAATCTAGATTTAGAGCTCGTCCATTGCAACCATTCATGAGGTTCTCATGCTTGCGGATCAAATTAATGAGCCTTGAAATTCCACCATTGTACTAAGTTTTTTTTTTTTTTTTACATAAAGCAATCTTGTACTCATAATCTTCATTCACTGACGAAGCTCTAAACGGCGAAACGTTTGAAGTATAAAACCGATTAGAAACACATATGCCTCAAGAAGTTATTTCCTTATTACATTATCTATCGTGGCATGGCTACACCTTTCTTCTTCTCATATATATATATATATATATATATATATATATATCTATATATATAGACGGTTATGAGTGCTTCCTGAGCCAACGAAGATGCCAACCAAAAGGATCACAAGGATTCACAGTCCTGATTCGGTAGATGATAAAAAAAAAAAAAAAAAAAAAAAAAAAAAAAAAATGGTTAAAAATTAAGCCGAAAATCGACAACTTTTGGTTTAAAAACTATAAAAAAAAAAAAATAAATAAAATTCTTTAAAACGTTTCGGTCTCTCGACCTTCTTCAGTTACAAAAGAGTCGGTAGAAAAATCTACAACTTAAATAGGGTTTTACAACAATGAATAAAAACCGGTTACATAAGAAATTCAAAGAAAACAATAGGAATCCCCGAAGGGGGCCCCTGAACACTGAAATAACCACAATTAACACTTATAACTATCTAGAGCATACAAAAGGACTTTTTAAAAAAAATTCAGTGTTAAAAAACACCTTAAGAAATATGCAACAACTTGCCCTAAGTCCGCTAAAGTCAAGTATAGTGGATACGATTTTTTGAATGGAATTCTTGTCTTTTGTTTAACCCGAAAGGTAAAAGGGAAAACAACTGCGCACTCCAGTATGCTTCTTTGGTGATGAGTAAATTTTCAGTGTTCTCGGACGTATTGTTTTGAATTTGGTCAATACATTGAAATGTAAAGTCCGATAACACATGTGGGGTTCGGTGTTACACTCCATTTAGTTGATGGTTTTATCCAAACAGATGTTTACTCTAAACCTACTGATAGCCATTTATATCTTCCTCCATCCAGTGCCCATCCTAAGCATGTTTTCAAGGCAATTCCGTTTGGGGTCGCTTTGAGACTGCGTAGAAATTGCTTTAAGGATTGTTTCCTCAACAAAAGGCTGAAGGAGTATAAGGGCTACCTAGTTGACCAGGGATATCCAGAAAAATTGGTCTCACGAGAATTTTCTAGGGCGGCGAGCATTCCTAGAAATGATTTACTCCAAGCCAAAGTCAGAGATTCCAAAAAGATTTTTCCTTTTGTTCTTGCATATAACCCTAATTTACCGTCTATTAATGGGTTGATTAAAAAGCATTTTCATTTTTTGCTCTCATCGCCAAAACTTAAGGAGCTTTTTCCACCGAATTCCATAATTTCATCCTTTCGCAGGTCTAAGAACCTCAAGGAAATTCTGGCACCTTCTAAGTGTAGAAAGGGCTCACCAGAGTCGATTACATTGCCATCAGCGGGGTGTTTCACTTGTAACAAAACCAGATGCGATCTTTGTAAGAATTTCTTGGTCAACTCGCAAACCTTCTCGAGCGCACAAACGGGTAAAACATATTTTGTTCGGCAGAAACTCTCGTGCAATTCAGCGAATGTTATTTATTTGGTTCATTGCAAGAAGTGTAATCTCCAGTATGTCGGTTCTACCACGACCGAATTTAAAGTTAGATTTAGAAATCACAAATCTTCTATGAAAACAAACAAAAAAACTTGCGAAGTTGCCTCACATTTTCACCGAACCCCACATGTGTTATCGGACTTTACATTTCAATGTATTGACCAAATTCAAAACAGTACGTCCGAGAACACTGAAAATTTACTCATCACCAAAGAAGCATACTGGAGTGCGCAGTTGTTTTCCCTTTCACCTTTCGGGTTGAACAAAAGACAAGAATTCCATTCAAAAAATCGTATCCACTATACTTGACTTTAGCGGACTTAGGGCAAGTTGTTGCATATTTCTTAAGGTGTTTTTTAACACTGAATTTTTTTTTAAAAGTCCTTTTGTATGCTCTAGATAGTTATAAGTGTTAATTGTGGTTATTTCAGTGTTCAGGGGCCCCCTTCGGGGATTCCTATTGTTTTCTTTGAATTTCTTATGTAACCGGTTTTTATTCATTGTTGTAAAACCCTATTTAAGTTGTAGATTTTTCTACCGACTCTTTTGTAACTGAAGAAGGTCGAGAGACCGAAACGTTTTAAAGAATTTTATTTATTTTTTTTTTTTTATAGTTTTTAAACCAAAAGTTGTCGATTTTCGGCTTCATTTTTAACCAGTTTTTTATATATATATATACATATATATATATATATATATATATATATATATATATATATATATATATATATATATATATTTATATATATATATATGCAGATAGTATCAGCAGATAGTATCAGTCAGAAAAAAAAGAAAAACGAAAACAACCAAAGAAATTCTGGCGGTCACATTCTCGATTCTAATATCTGTTTCCTGACGGTCTACATTCCTTCTTCTTCCTCTGGAACCTCTAAGGCAGAGGAGAGCTGACCGGAGGATAGCAAACGATACTTTTGCTCTTAGCCAGGACACGGTGCTGGCGTAGTCCTCTCCCTTCTTAATGGCGAGTAGTTCAGCTAATATTGCTGTGGTATCTCTTACATTCCTCGGCCATTCCGCCTGTGGTAGTAAAAACAAGTGGCGTAAAGGTGCCTTGCTCCACCTCCATCACCCTGCTTGCATATTGGCGTTTTTTTTTTTCATTCTCGTGTTGCCTGTAGATTTCCTTGGGGCTTAGATCTCTGTAAGAACATGCATTAGGGTGACAAACCCTGACATCGAAGAATGCAGTCCTCTGTCTCTCCCAGAAGCCACGAGCGCCAATATCTAAACGCGCATCAGGAGCTCTGTTGGCACCTCTGTTCAAAGTCTCTCCATTGATTTCCTGAAGGACCGGCTCTATTTCCACATCATTACATACCATGGTCAACATCTCTGCTTCCAGGTCGCAGCTCATTATGACGCTGTATTATATACCCGCCACGTCGGCATACCATTGCATGATCTACGTTG
The DNA here is from genome assembly GCF_036669935.1 of Montipora foliosa. Taxonomy (NCBI): domain Eukaryota; kingdom Metazoa; phylum Cnidaria; class Anthozoa; order Scleractinia; family Acroporidae; genus Montipora; species Montipora foliosa. The sequence continues at coordinate 16,284,112 of NC_090876.1, forward strand.
AAACGGTCCCCGCATACGCACACTTTCGGTGTGTCGGTGATTTCCCAGTCGTATCTCAAACTGATCGCGTCTCTGAATTCTCTCTTATTTAGATTGAAGTTCAAGTCTTTGATGGGAATTACTGTCAGCCAGTTCGATGCTCCCTTCTCCGTGGCTAGCTCTACAGCTCGCTTGGTTCATGTCGGCCGAGAGGTCTTCACCCGTTTTAGCCTCTCATCCATACACTCATCCTTCTCCTTACGCGCGCTTATTTACAGTGTTTTTACTTCTGACACATCCGGGGTCTGATGCACTTGCTCCACAATTTGCCTTACTAGGGGACTAGCGACCCTGACTGAAGCCTCATATTCTTTGGGTGAGGCTCTGACTGGATCTATAAGCCCAAGCCCTCCCAAGCACACAGGAAGCGCAAGGAGTTCGCGCTCGGTTTCAGTTGTTGCGTGGTTCGTAATAGCTGGTATGAGGACTTCGCTTATCGCACGCTCCAAAGGCTCTAACAAGTCGGTAATATCGGGCAGTGTCCGTAAGAAATACGTCCATCGTTGCCGTAGCCCAAAAGTGAACGCTGCATAGCTCACCTGAGGTTGTGATAAGGCGAACTCTGCAAGTTTGGTGACCTGGTTTACCCAGTCTTCTACCTTCTCGCCCACGTACCCTTCCAGAAATGACCTCGATCCAAGAGCTGAACCTAGGTGCTTGTGGCCTTTAGAGCTGATGTTAATCGCTCTTTCACCAAATAACTGCATAGCAGCGTGTTCTTTATCAGGTTTAATGATCAACCAGCACTTATTATTATTATTATTATTATTATTATTAGTAGTAGTAGTAGTAGTAGTAGTAGTAGTAGTAGTAGTAGTAGTAGTAGTAGTAGTAGTAGTAGTAGTAGTAGTAGTAGTAGTAGTAGTAGTAGTAATTAATAGTAGTATCTCGCTATATCACAGTGCTTGCCACGGGAGTATCCCCTATCAGCAGTTTGTGACACACCATTTTAGCGTTCTAGGGTTTTTCGGAGAATTCCCGCAGACCCCAACAGTACAGATTTCTGTAATGTCCGGATGCTTAGACCAATATGAAGGTACTTCTACAGGTTGTTAGAAAAAGTACCTACAGCGCCAATCACAATAGGGGTGATTCTTACCTTATCATTATGATAATGATAATGACGATTATTATTATTATTATTATTATTATTATTATATATATCATTTTATTATTTACTCAATATAATTACACATATTAAAAAAAAAAAACGAAAAAAAAGCCCTGGGGAATTAGGTCAGTTTATACAGAACATTAATGCTTCTTATAGAAATAACTTTCTGGTACCAAAAAATAAACAAACAAACACAGTAAACAATCTAACAATTGTTGATTTTCACTTGCGTGATCGACAGTCATGTTTTTCGAATTCAAAGAAAACAAAAGAAAGTAACGTTTGCATAAGAATAGAGGTAAATTTCCAGAGAATTTGATCGGGACCCCAACATGGCCACCGTTTCTTTGTTTAGGGGCTACAACATGACGGCCGTGACGTCATGTTAAAACCGAGAATATTTAAAAGTTACAGTAAGATTACTAACCTTTCTCCCCTCCCCCTACCCCAACGACTCATACGCGGCATTCCACTGACTTGGAAGTAAATTCCAATCTTCATAATTTAGAAATTGCATAATCGACTTAGAGGCCTTCTCTCATGAAACTCAAGACATTTACTTATCACAAGGTTTAGAGCTTCCAAACGAGATCATCAAATTAATATACAAAAATTTTTGGTTTTATCAACGGAGTTGATAATGTAAATTGGCTACCGTACAGAGATTCTAAAAGCTAGCTTCTAGAATCTAGCTTTTAGAATCTCTGTACGGTGGCCAATTTACATTTATCAACTCCGTTGATAAAACCAAAAATTTTTGTATACTACTTTCCCACCGACGCAGCACCACAGTTTCTTTAGAAACTACCCCTTCATCAAATTAATAATATCACATTTTCATTTGCCAACTGAAAAAAGTGACGGAAATCGATTAAAAGTAGAAAATACCTGCCAATCTGGACATGTTTATCTTAAAAACACTGAATTAGCCATTGATTTCAAGTTTTCTCCTCTACTCACTATGGGTTATTTATCTATGGGTTATTTAAGTGTTATGTGTCTCAGAAAATTTGCATGCGCCACAAGAGTACCATTTTCCTTCCGTTAAAATCCCGCGATGAGCCAAAAATTGTGGAATTAGCGTGACATTGCCTCTTTGAGCAATACTAAACCTTAAGAGTTTATCGTTTTTGTATGACTTAGAACTGAGCTTGTAAAACACTCAAAATATTCGAGACTTAGTTATTGAGAATGACGCCAATTTCCGCTGAGCCGTTATTCTGTAGTGTTCCCGGCTCTGTAATTCTTTCATTGATTTCGATGATCACTAATTTATATGTCTTTGAACCGGAAAGGTTATGGAGGCAGTGTCTTTTTGAAGCAAACTTCTCTTTCCAAATGTAATTTTTCTTACATTACTTGCTAGATTTTGTGAGGACTTCCTCGGCGTATGAGACAGGACCCCGGTTGCTTAAAAGCCGTATAATTTACTTCCTGTAGATAAGTCACTATCCGACAGTTTCAATCTGTGCAAAGTTTTCAGTGTTTGCTCAGGTAACTGCGAATATGCATGCACATACATAAATTCGTACATTTTCAGCGCTTTTCAGGGCCAATGAAACAAAATCATGACAGAACATTCAACAACAACTGTTACGTAAGAATCCCAACAGGCCGGAGGCAACCCAGTTTGGCTACCCCTTCTCACTACACTACACTCTGTCCAGTAAAGGGCCTTGTACACATCATGTTTAATCACCATAGTTCAGACATCCAATAAGTTTGCAATTGAAACAGTTTACTCTCTCATATAAGACGCTCTAACGAAAAGACAAACTGTTTTGAGCATGATTTGTCATGCTTCTTTACTTGCTACTGCTGTTTCGGTTCTTTTAAGTGCCCCGGTTCGGCAAGAACTATTTCAGTGTTGAAAAATAAAATGGATTCTATTTTTTATTTTTCCGACTTTCTCCAAGAACTCGCGCCATGACTCGGAACAGACAAACCCCGCTATTTTATAGTAAAACTCATTTCTTTAATTAAAACACAGACATGCAAACGACAAAGTTACGAAAAAAAGCGGTAACACGGTAATCTATTGCTAGAAGCTTGTCGATTTTGGTGGAGACTGGTACACCATTTTCATCCCGAGTGACTTACAATGAAGACATTATATTATACTTTTTTTTATATTATACTTTTTAAGATGACTTTTTCGTCCCTCAGGTCTTCGTGCGTGATTTCATGCCAATTTTCCCAAAATACCAACAAAAAAGGAAGTGTTCAGAGACGGCGAAGGAGAGTTGGACGAGCTATTGTTTTTACGTCTGATACATGCTGTAACAGCATATTGTATTGTTTTTAGCTTCCTCATTCCAGTGCTGAAACGAGGCTTGTACAAAGGAACGAGGCCCGCTTTGAAGCGATCCAGTAAACGAGCCAATAGGAATTTCTGAACGCAATCTCGAAATATGATTGGCAATTTTATGTGGTGTACTACAGCACACTATGTTGAAAAGGACAGAATTATTCGGGTACGTTCAGTCACGAACCAACACCATAGTTGGAAAACCGAGAAGCCAGCTGCACCTTTGGCGATTTTGGTCATCTGTACTAAAAGGTATTTGAAAGTAAGATCTTTCTCAAATTACTCTACTCATACAATTACTCTACTGAACTCCGACTATAAAATAGCGGCTAAGGCCATTGCAAATCGATTCCAAAATGTACTTCCAAAAATAATAAATAGCGAGTGACCAAACCGGTTTTCTTAAAGGAAGATTTATTGGTGAAAACATAAGATCAATTGATGGCTTAATAAATCACACTGCTGCTCATAATATTCCAGGACTGTTACTGTTTTCGAAAAAGCGTTTGACACAGTTGAATGGTCTTTTGTATGGAAAATGGTAGGTTCTTTCAATTAATAAGCTGGCTCAAATTGTGCTACCGTAACATAACGGATGGGCAAGCAATTACTTCATTCCTGAAAGAGGGGTCAGGCAAGGCCCTCTTTGCCCTTATATTTTCATCCTTTGTGTAGCCAACAAAATACGGGAAAACAAAGATATAAAAGGGATCACTGTGTGTGGAAATGCAATCAAGATTACTTAATATGCTGACGATACGACCATGATTTTAGACGGTTCAAAAAAGTCCTTTCCATCTGCCTTACTCGACCTGTAGACCTTTTCGGTGTGATATCTGGCTTGCGGCCAAACAACAAGAAAACAGAAGTCCTCTGGATTGGAGCTAGCGCTGGGCGTCAGGATAAATTATGTGCCGAAAAAGATTTAAAATGGGTTACACAACACAAACTTAAGGCCTTAGGTGTCTGGATTTCGACCGATCCCGTGGTTAGCATGAGAGCAAAGTACAACGAAAAATTAAGAAAGGTTGGAAACTGCTTGAGCTGAGCTGCTGGAAATACCGTCGTCTATGCCAGTTAGGGAAAATCGTTGTATTAAAAAGTTTAATCGCTTCTCAGCTTGTTTATGTTCTATCACCGTTGCCAACGAACTATGCCGCTTTAGATGTGATTAACAACATGTTCTACAGCTTTCTCAGGAGTGGAAGGGGGACAAAATTAAGCGAGATGTTATTATCAGTGATTATAAAAATGGAGGTTTATTAATAAAGCGCTTAAATGAACATGGGTCAAAAAATACTTGGACAACGATAATAATGGTAAATGAAAATTGTTCTTTGATTCTGAATTACACGATTTTGGCGGGGCTGTTATCTTTAAGGGTAACCTTAACAAAAATGATTTGGCAAAGTTCATACCTGCTTTTACAATGCAGAAATTCTAAAAATCTGGTCAGAAATCAGTTATGAAAATAACATAACTTCCACCGAAAAAATTTGCTCTCTTTATCTCTGTGGCAAAATGCACTTGTGAAAATTGGAAATAAACCTATTTACTACAAATCATGGTCTTCCAAAGGAATACAAAACATCAGGCATTTAATGAAAGACACAGATAACCTGCTATCTTTCACTGAATTCAAGGAATGCTTCGACGACAAAACAAATTTTCTTGTTTATCACGGGGTGGTATCGTGGTAAGATTGTTAAGGAGTGCCATAGAAGACAAAAATGAAAAAAAAAAAAACCGAAATTTCAGCACTTTTGTAGAAAACTTCATAAAAGCTCCTAAACCCAATAGATTGGCTTACGAAAAGCTGATCAGCGCTAAACAGAGCAGCCCTAGGAAAAGTCAAGAGAAATGGTGTGTCGACTGCATCCTTCAGTGCTTTCTTTCTTTCTTTCTTGCTTCCTTTCTTTCTGTCTTTCTTCCTTTCTTTCTTTCTTTCTTTCTTTCTTTCTTTCTTTCTTTCTTTCTTTCTTTCTTTCTTTCTTTCTTTCTTTCTTTCTTTCTTTCTTTCTTTCTTTCTTTCTTTCTTTCTTTCCTTCCTTCCTTCTTTCTTTCTCTTTTTCTTTCTAGTAATGTCATTTTGGGCACACGCTATCTCTACATTTAGTAGTTACAAGAAAAAAATATGAGGGGATCCTAAATTTGTCAAGTATGGCCTCTTTCCCGATGATCTTCCGGGTCAAATCGTTTCAGCGAATTGGGCAGTTTCACTTTCGAAATTCCTAAAATGTCTTTTTGAGATTACTTTCCCTTTAGTAATTTACCGCACATGTCAACGAAAGCCTTGAAAACTTGAATAAAGTTTTAGTCTTCTTCAAACAGTGATCTTTTTGAAACGTTTACGGGTTTACCTAACATTGAAGCTTCGTAAACTCTATAGGATCGATTACAACTGTTCTTCATAGACCACTAATTATCTCTTTTAAAAAAAAGGTCTCATTTTTTTCCGGATGTCAAAACTAATA
>NC_090876.1:16295046-16300046 GCF_036669935.1 Montipora foliosa
TTTCCGCTTTTAAACTTGAAACTATGCCCTAAAGGACTGACTAAAAATAGAACCACATACTTTGTGAAGGAAAAAAGAATATGACATGTTAATTACTTAAATTGTAAACAGGAACAACGGAAATAAAATATTAAACTTCATATAAAAGAGAGCAATATTCAAAAAAGCCCCATAACAGGACTTACAGTATGATGTGACAAATAGTGAGCCGATAAAAATGAAATTCAGTATTTCGGTCTCGTTTTTAGTATTATATAAGCTTGCTTGGAAACAAAATTCACTGCACACAAGGTGAATATAGATGACTGCCTTATAAAAGGCTTTAGAGTTTCAGTCCATGGCGTTCATCGGTAATCGCAGAGAATCGGTTTGCTTCTAATGACTTATGGGTAATTCCTAAATGGCGGTACTATTTTTTGATCTTTCTCGGTCATTCAAGATGGCGTCAGTGGACCCCACTCTTCGAACGGTTAAAGTCAAAAGTCCCGACCCCCGGAACTCAACGAATGATCGAAAGTCCTTAGACTTGTAACGTCAAATCCCCTTCCTATGCCCGGCCTCCCCCCCCCCCCCCTGCACTTTTTTGACCCAGGATGACCTCCCCGGGGCCGGGCATTTGAACAGAAAAACTGGTCTGGGTTCAAAACTCCCCCCCCCCCTCCCAGCGGCTTAACATTGATAGGTGCATAAGCAAATACAGGTGTACATACCAGTAAGCAAGGAAATCAGTATTAGGCAAAATAGAATTAAAAAACTGCTTTTTAAAACAGGATTTTAGATATTGTGTTTTGAAGAGAAAGAAGAAGGTCATTTTCCAATAACAGATTTGTCGTATATCGGTTATAGCATAAGGAAGGAAGGAATAAATGCTGCAAAGACACATCCTGAGTTGGTTATTATTTTATATTGCTTAGAAACCCAAGATAATCATACATAACTAATTGTGTACACCTTTTAACAATAATTATAGTGAAATTTCAATAGACCTAACGAAAGACAATGTGAGGTTATATAATCTTGTAGGGGAACAGCAGGTCTAAAACACAAGTCACGTTCCACAGGTCACTCATTGCAGGTCATTGTTTTACCTTTTAAAAAGTGACCCTTTTATCCACTTGACACCCTGTAAATAGCAATTTGTTGAAATTACTGTATACATTTTGTGGAGGGGAAACCTCTGCAATGCAGCATGCCAAAACACTATAATTTATACAGATTAACTTCTAATTCACATTAACTCTGAACTGCCAAATATTTAGGACTTGCTTTGTGCCAACAAGTCAACTTGAAATTTAAATAAAACTCAATATTTCCAACCTCATCAGAAAGCAAATTCAACTTACTTAAGCTGGTCAATACCTTGAACAAGTTTCAATCTTAAGATATTTTGGTATGTCACTATGTGAATCGACCATCACCTTTCCTGGCATCATGATCTTCATTATACATGTACTTGTGACAATTGTATTACATCATAATTAAGGTTAAGCATTATTTCAGTGAACGTTGTCTAATCAATATCTATTATTCGCTTATTTGCCCATATTCACTAAATGGCTGCATATCTACATGTATCTTCATACTAGATTCTACAAAATCTTGAAAAGACATAATGCAGGTGGTCGGTAGGGACTGGTTAGTGCAGTAGTTTCACTTTAAAAGCATTGTCATCATCAAGGCTGAGTACATCTGGGGGAAGTTTATTCCAGTCACAGATTGTGCATGACCAAAAGCTGTATTTATATTCATCACACATTGTGGGGTAATTAAAAAGCTATTAGAATCATCAATGACGTTCCCCTACTGCAGGTCTAAAACATAGGTCACATTTGACCAGTCACTCGTTGCTGCTCATTGTTTCACCTTTTTGAAAGTAACCCAAAACCCTCAATTTGGTTAACGCCAGCCTAAAAACCAACCTTGGGTCTACAGTTAGCAAAATTGAGGGTTAGGGTTACAAAATAAGAAAACCTAAAAGTAGGAACAAAATAGCAGTATTTAAATGGACATGCATCATTATAGTCATCATTTCGAGGTTCAAAATAATTGTTTTGTCAACATGAAGCACAAGCTTTCAACATTTTTCTCCAGCCATGAGCACAAAAAATAGGAAATTTTCCATGAAAAACAATCGAATTTTAAAAAAGACAGAAGAATAGGAAATAGCAATAGCTCGCATGCACCTTCATCAACTATCTACTGTGCAGCTTCCTACAGTTCCCCTTTTATCTAACCCCTGATTTCAATCCATGACGTTATAGTAAAATCTCCACAAGTTGCTAGTTGAAACCAGTAATTAAAATTTAGGAACTGGTTAAGAAGAGGATGTTAATAACGCTGGCATTCCTTATAAGGTTTTCTTCTGTTGACAAGAAGGAAAGTAAAATACATTAACTTTTAAAAGAACATTTAATAGGCTGTGCTTGCTTATGTTAGCTTGAGGTTAGATACAAAAAGAAAGGAATAGCGAACTCATCTTACCTTAGCAGACTTCAACTGACAGGGCGGTCTCGGCTGAACTCCCACTCAATCGATCTATGACAACATTTACTCGGAAATCTGCCCAAATCTGCCACGGACGAAAATTCGATTACGCATGAGCGAAAGACTGTAAAGAAGTTTTACCACTGAAAATATCGCTATTCCGAAAGAAAAAAAGGTGTACACGATGCTGTTGCTAAGAAAAATTCCTGGAGCAAGTTAACCTGCGATCAGGCTCTATTTTAGTTTCGCATGGTACGTAATGTGGAGTTGGTGAAACGAAAAATAGAGCCTGACCAAATTCCTCTTCCAAATTCCTTCCGCCCACTTTTTTTGATTGATTGACATGTCCTTCATCGGCCAATCAAACTTACTTCCATTACACCAATACAAGCGTGGACGGCAGATTCACGCTATTTTGTTTTGACCAGGGTTACTGCGCCTTTCAATAACATGCGAACTCTTAAATTCAAACGCGCAACCGACAAATGCTTTTTTCGCTACCGTCAATCAAATGTTCGGCGGCTCCGAAACTTCCGACTACTGTCGAGCGCGCAGTAATCAAATCACATCGTTGAGCCCAGTTCAGTCAACATAGTCGGAAGCTGGGAGGAGTCACCGAACATTTGATTGACGGTAGCGAAACCGAATTTGTCGATTGAGCTTTGATATTGTAGAGTCCGCATGTTATTGAAAGGCGCAGTAACTACTGTGGGAGGAATATTATAAACGAATTCGAAAGTTACCGTTGGCTTTAATTTGAGAAAAACACATTTAAAGCATGGGGAATGTTCTCAACGACTGTATTGCGGCAAAGGCCGGTGTAATTCTCCCTCCGAACTTCACTGAATATGCAATCTTTTAAGCTTGACATCTTAATTTGTAATTGAGATAACCTAGCATTTTGTCGTTGGACGGTTTGGCAATAGATTTTTAAAGAACAAAAAAAAAGGAGAAATACATTATTCCTTTAACGTGTTTGCCCATGAAGGTTTCTTTGGTGATTTTTTCGGGTAATATCTTCAGTTGCAGTGTATTTCTAGAATTTGCACGCAGTAATTCATGATAAGTTTGGCTGTTAATTTTTTGATGGAGTACGAACAGTAAGATGGACTCGCAAAGTTTCCTTTGTTGTTGTACAATTGATCTCTCCGGAAACATGCCATTTTAGTTTCCGGAGTACGAGTTTTAAGTTAAATCAACTGGAAATATTATGAAGTGTGCAAACAAACCGTGTCATGTACAGTAAAGAAATAAAGCTGTTTAATACACAGATATTCAAAACATGCATTCGTGTAACTTGCGATTTTATCAGCATCTCGTCTTGTTGATATATATGTCCCTTTCGAGTCCCTTGTCTCATCCAGGAAACCAATATGCATCGGCTTTCATTGCCATTTGAAAGAACCAGCTATTTAGCTTTCAAAACATCAGGGAAGTTTGTGCCAAAGTACTTTCAACCCCATGGCCACAGAGCGCGACAACGGAATCGCTAATTTCACTCGTTCCAGAGATTCAAACCCGATTCTGGACAAGTTATGAGATGTTTCAGATGGCATATCTCCATTTATACAAAATTTGGCCGACCGTCCGGAATTCTTGAGAGGCTTTTGGTCAGGCCCAATTTTAGCGAGCGACGACATAAGAGAATATATGGGCGAAGCTAAAAATGGGCCTGATCGCAGGTTAGGAGCAAGAAATGGAACAAGACATCTTCGGTCGCCATTTTGTTTGTTATTTCGTTCGCGCCCGTGTCAAAAAAGCCTGGGCACAAGCAAATTATCAACCAATCAGACAGAAGTCCCCCTTGCTTCACCATCTAGCAAGGAGGACTTTTGTCTGATTGGCAAACATTTGGTTGTCCGATTTCACAGCGCACAAAACCGCGTTATTGTCGAAAACACAACAAAAAAAAATTACGGGCCTGCGCAGTCAAAAGTCACCCTTGCTGATGGTAAATGGTCTCATGTCTCATGTCCGACAAGCAAGAATGGAATAACTGTTTTAATAAATTCCTTACACTCCACAAGTTTGGAAGTACGAATTACGAGCCAAAAAAGCGAGAAAATCCAAGGGAAATCAAAAAAATTTGATTAAGATGCGATGTTGTGTAATACCTTGTGGTCAGACAGACGTAGGCTCATCAAAAAAGTATTTTTTTTGCCTTTTCGCTTACTTCTAAACGTCGGAATTGATCCACAATCTTTTTTTCCATTTTGGCTTTATTCAGAGAGAAACGTCGCTTTCTTCATTTACCATATAAGGTACATGAGCTCATAACTAAGATTGAGTGAACCACTCACATTCGGCAAATTCCCTGTTTTTTCTCGCTGGCTTAGGCTATGCCGAATGTAAATGCTTGACCTTCTTCTTCTTTGTTCCTTACTTTTACTTATCTTGCAACCACAAAAGTGGAACTGTAGGCTCTTGCTTCCTCTAATGTATTCGTCCCCTTCGTATATGTAAGAATATAGTTGTCACCGATTTAAAACGAAATGTATGTACGGTAGACGCCGGTT
>NC_090876.1:16322546-16365046 GCF_036669935.1 Montipora foliosa
AAACACGTTGAAGAAATATGCAAGAAAGTATCCACAGCTATAGGTCCCCTTAAACGTGTGCGACCCTTTATTCCAAAAGAAACTGCCATTCAAATTTATAACGCCCTGATTGTGCCACATTTCGATTATTGCAGCCCGGTTTGGGACTGATTGAGTGGTTACCTGAGTGATAAGCTCCAAAAATTGCAGAATCGTGCAGCTAGAGTAATTACAAATCGAACCACCTCCTAACCACCCTTAACTGGAAGAGGCTATCAATTCGACGAAAGAAACGGAAAGCCTTAATATAAGACAATGAATGGACATGCCCCAGATTACCTCCAAAGTCTTTTCACTCAGTATTACTCCAATTACAACCTGAGAAACTCTGAAGGAAACTGGCTTTGCCAAAACCGAGAACTAAATATTTAAAGCGAAGCTTCTCCTATAGCGGGACCACAATATGGAATAACTTGCGCAGTAGCTTAAGGACGTTCGCGCCAATTGTTGCTGCGCATCCTTACTGCGCACGCAAATGCACACGCCACGTCATACACGAGCGCGCGCGCTAAGTAATAAAATGAGAAATGATAGGGCAAAAGGCTATTGCCATAGCTTTGCCTGGATTTAACGGTCCTGGACGTTCGGTGACCCCTATTTTTCTTTCCAGAAACGGATTTTATTTACAATGATCTCCACGTTGTCCAAAAATGAACAAAAAATTAATGTGGGAAGCTAAAAAAATTTCAAGATTTCTGCTCACGGGACATCAAATCTTGCCATCTTGCGGCTGCAAGGCGAGTGAAACTGTGGTCGCTAAATGCGAACTTGATCTTTAAGGAACCTCAGCAGTTGACTAAATTCACTTAATAAGTCCACTTAAACAATATTTGGCAGAGAAGATTTCACTTCAAATATTTAATTGCAATATATTTGGGTTTACAGACACTGGCCTTATTCGCTAACGAAGCCCGATTTTGCCACATTTTGGGTGTTTTTCCGGGCATGTTCTCTTCAAAACCAATTCGGTGACCCCCATTTTTTTTTACATTTCTGACATAACTAACTCATCATCTTACAGTGGTAAAATTTTCAGAAAAAAATCAATGTTGAAAAATTTTCGCGCGAACGTCCTTAAAGAATGTTGGATCTGTTGATCAATTTAAGCGAAACTTGAAGAAGGTATCCAGCATATCGGATTCCCACACGGCAATCATGAAAAGTTGTTGTAAATAGCTTTAGTTTTTAACTTGTAAATAAGTACTTCTGTTCATTTTTCCCCTTCTCTCCCAAACAGGAGACAGAAGACCTCAGTGTGAGGCACTCACGACAACCGCTAAGCAAGTACAAAGTTTCGCCCCAGCCAGGTACCTTTTCAGTGGAAATTCCCGATCATCAGACACAGTCCACACCGAAAACTCGTTTTTCTGGCATTCAGCGTCATCGCCGGCGGTTTTCCATCTCTTACGAATCACTGGTTTGGATTGTGTTTCTAGCGGTGACTACGCTGTGTGTTGTTGATCACTTCGTCCTAAAAGGTGACGTGGTACTTGGAAGAGGAGAGAGGAACCCCAGGCTTATCTGGGGCACAAGCATCGGTGAAACAACAGCGAACATAATATGGGCTGTTACAGCACGTCTTATTATACCCTCTCAGAATCTGATGTTTTACACGATGCTTTGGTGTTTCCCAAATGTCCTCAGCGAGATTGCTCCACGATGGATCACGATAAAAGGGATTCGTGATGTCCATGTTCGAATTCATAGAATTGCCGGCATCTTTCTCATCGCCATTCCCACCCTAGCCCACGTCCTTGTGATGTTTGTCCCACCTCTCGTTGACGGTACGGCGCTGAAATACTACCCACCAAGCACGTTCAACTACAGTACTTATCCAGACCACTTAAATTGGTCAACGTTCTGGGATCCCGCTGCTGTGCATGACTGGACTTATAACGATTACAATGGAGTTCATATAACTTCTGACGAGATTTACCGTCTCGTACTCATGACTGCGCTTTTCTGTATCTTCTTTCCCCTCAGTAGATCACAATATGTCAACCAAAGAAGCTATTCACTGGCAATGGCCTTACATGCGTTTGCTGGTATCTGGTATGCTATTGACAACATTCGAAAGATATATCACGGTCTGTCACGTGTGTTTAATCTGCCACTGCTACTAATTTGGTTTTTGGACCGAGTCCTTTCTATCTGGGTTTACAGACGTCAACATGGTCACATTGTGCGAAAGGAAGTCATCGGTAACAACGAGTACGTCATTGTGTACATAAAACTGGACAAAAAAGTGACGCACGCTGTTGGTGATGTGTATTATACTCATCACTTTATAAGAGAAAGCGTAGGAGTCGTTCCACAGCGATCACATCCCTTCACGACCTTTTTCAATCTATCGCAAGACACCACATGGGACATCGGTCTGGTGACATCCATAATGCAGGACGGAGAACAATTGTTCCTTCCTTGGACAAGTTGGCTGGCCGATGACGACAGATCCTACGCCTTGCACACATGGGGTCCTTATCGTTCGTCTGTAAGCCAACTGTATGATGAGCTTACTGAAGAGGCAGAACGCGGAGAGAAATCACCTGCCCATTACGTGCTATTTGCAACAGGATCTGGATGCGGATATCTTCTGGATGTCTTAAGCAGCCTGGCCTACGGAAATCGACCATTTTTTCAACGAGACAGCCAAAAAGACAACAAACGATGCAGAATTGAAATCTACTACTCTGTCCGATGCCAAGCATTTTTCCGATTCTTTAGTGAGCCGATCGAGGAACTTTTGAGAAAAATAAAAGCCAAGGGAAATATTGACATTACCTTCAAGTTTTACGTCACAAATCCAGACGATCAGCCGTTGCCTAACGATACGAGAGACACCCAGATACAGCTAAAACATGGCAGGATAAACTTTGAGAAAGCTCTGAGGTCTGCCAGCAAAAATTCCAAGTGCTATTTTGTAGGAAGACCAGCGATTGCCGCAAAAGTAGAGGAAATATGCATCAAAAAAGGGATCGAGTTGATTAAAGATTACACAAATGGACAAGGAGACCAACAAGATCGTCGTGTCTTGATTAATTACCTTAAGATAAGTTTTTGGGTTATACTTTTCATTGCTGCTGTTTGTGTCGTTGTTGGTCTCTTGATCGATGTTAGAGCAATTAAGAATAACTTGCGATCGCACAGTTCTCCAATTACAAACACGAGCGAATTCTTGTAAACTAGAGCGGTGTCCCATTTAGTGAGTCGAAAATATTTTTGTCTTAGCTAATCGAAGGCTCAACCGGCGCTTAGCGGGGATTGCTTCTATTGTTACTGAAAGTTAATTATTGGCTCATTAGTTTGGCACCCTGCGGGCCAAGCTCTTTAAAGCCGGATTAAGTTAATCCTGGATTACAGGAAACCTTCGTTGCAGTATACTTCGTGTTTCAAAAAATAATCCTCAAAATTTTTAGCCTTTAATTTTGACATACATATTTGTTTTCCTTTAGCCTAAAATTACATAGTTAAACTTTTTTTGACTTACAAAATTCATACCTACGTTGGTATTTAATCGTGGCTTAGTGTTGATCGGCTTTTGAGGAACAAGGCCCAGGTAGCGAGATGCAAGCTCAAGTTTGATTACCACACGAAGTGTCCTTTACGTCTAAACGCCACTTTCGTTCTTACGGCAACAACCACCGATTTGGGTTCGTTTTCTTTTTTTTTAGTTAAGGGTTATCTTATCTGTTTATGTTTCCTTTGAGAAACACTGGAGACAAGTGATGTGGAAGTTGAGGAAAAGGGTAAGGGGACACTTCGTGATATCATACAGAACCTTTTTGTCCTGCATTTCTAGAAATAACTTGTTGATTGCTTACACTGTAGGTTTCGTAATTGTTTTAGGCATTTAACATTGGTTTTAATTTTACTACATTCATTGATAACATCTCCAAGGCAGTAGTGACAACTAACTGGCTGTTAGGCTTGCACAAGGATAGTGGAGTGCCATCTCGTCAAATTAGCACAAAATATCTTGTCCTACCACAGGATTGTACAAGTCGCCATTATTTGATCAAGTTTGGCCGCTTTCTTCATTTACAGGTTTAAGTCCTCTGATTGACAAATCGTAAACAACTTCCTCGATTTTCTTGAGATCGTATTTAAGGCCGTCGAACTTCTTTCGAAGAGAATCGTTTTTAAGGTTTAATAACCTGAAGCCAGCATCAAGCTCCGCCACAAACATAGCGATCCGGAAAGGTCGACGGTAATCTGCAGCTGTGACGCTGTTTACTGCAAACCGCGACTGCAATGAAATACAACGCTGACTTGAAGCCGTGGCAGAGGTATGCAATGCCGGTACCTATTTCCATAAAAAGCCTACAAGGTCACGTGATCAGGGGTCATGTTTTGTAAAAAGAATTCCCCACTCCTTCTTAAGAATAACAATGTTTGCAGTCAAATTTGTATTATAATATTTCAAGTGTACCAGAGAAAAACGAGTTTTACAATCGTCGATTTTCACGTTCAACTTTCTCGGTCGCCGCCATCTTGAACAACTGAGACGTGTTACGGTTGCCCTAATTTTCGAACACAAGTAGCTTTTGTAGAGGAACCGCGACACGTCACAATTGTTCAAGATAACCGGCAGCCGGTCAAGGTTTTGAAATAGAGGAAATCCGGCAGTTTCAATAACTGAAACTAAGCTCTATCCCCGGCCCAATCACGAATCCAGCCGACTAAGAGATAGCAAATGATCTTTAACTGAGATAGGTACTTACACCAATTCCTAGATGGTAACCGTCTCACAATTCGTACTAAGCTTTATAAATATTGTTTACCACCACTAATTTAAAAAAAAAAAAAAAAAAAGCAAAAACAAAAAACGTTTATGAGCAGGCGGTGTAGAGCACCAATAAACCCAACCCACAGATGACGGCGAGTCCCGAAATAGAACCAAGGACCACACTGATGGATCCTAGGTGAGTCAGCTGCCTCCTACCTCTGCACCAACCCTGCTCTCCTCATTACCGATCTTTAGATTGTAGTATGAGGATGAGAACGAGTACGAGAGTTGACTGCCTGTTTTTAGCGAAAAACGATCAATCTTACTCTTTGCTAGCAGCATAGGTTGCTCAGTTATTCTTAATAATGGTAACTGAGCCTTTCCCTGATCGAAAAATGCCAAAATTGCTACCGTGTTCGTGACTTGTTTTGACACAGCGACATTTTGGCAAAACCTCTTCATAAAAATGACGACGGCATCACGTTCTTTCCTGCCAAAATGATGCTGCTTCGCGCGCGCTCACCGTTGTGCTATGAGAAAATCTCGTACTCGTAGTCGTTCTCGTCCTAGGTCATTCCGTGTTTCAGACCAGTGGCCTTTTAAACGCTGATTGAAAGAAGACTGAACAACATCTACACGCCATAAAAAGTGCATTTTGTTACATTTACAAGTAAGATGACCTGGGATGTTTAAATGACGGCCTAGTTTTTCGCTCTATCAATGACTACTTTTTTAGATAAAAATTAGGACGAAAGGTTAACTGTTGGTTCGTTGGTCTACAGTGCTTTAACAATGGTAAGACAAAATAATTGCCGTATCATCAGTGGGAGGGCAGAACATTCAAAACACGTTGATCTTTAGACTCACAATGATTTCATCGCTCTTTTTACGAATTAAAAAACGCAAAGGATACTATTAGAGACCTTAAGATTCTAGTACGAGAACGACTACGAGATTTTCTCATAAGGCAACAGTGAGCGCGCGCAAACCAGCGTCATTTTGGCGGGAAAAATGTGATCAGTGACGCCGTCATTTTAGTACGAGGTTTTGCAAAAATGTCGTCGAATCAAAACAAGTCAACAACACAGTAGCAGTTTTGGCTTTTTTTGATGAGCAAAAAGGCTCAGTTACCAGCAATAAGAAAAACTGAGCAACCTATACTGCTATATTGTAACAAAGAGTAGGATTAAGCGTACGGGTTATAAATTTTCCTTAGTATTTTCGCCAAAAACGGGCAGTCAAAACTCGTACTCGTTCTCATCCTCGTCGTAAAATCTAAAGGTTTCTATTTACAACATCGCAACAAAACCATGCAAACAAAAACAGAACGCACCGCAATGTGTACCGTCTGTTCAATCAATGCAGATATTCCGAAAAAGGATAATTTTCTTAAACGCCAATTGCATTTAGTAGATTTATACGACTGACCGTAAAGATGGTACATTGCAGAGCTTAAACTTACCAGCTCGTTTGCTAGAAGGAGAAGGCCAGTTAAAAAATCTTCGAGATCAATATGGAAACCACCAGAACCCCTCTCAACCTGCACTGGATGAAGAGGGCATTAAACACATCAACTACGTGGTGCAAAAACAACAACAACAACAACAACAACAACAACAACAACAAGAGAAAAAAACAGTGAAAAAATGAAATAAATAAATTTGCCGATACGTTTTTTCAAGTGAGCCTCTACTTCTACTCAAGAATCAAACTTTCTTGTTTAAACTTCTTGTATCAGAAAAATAAAAATAAAATAAATAATTATTAAAAATCTCCCGCGGGCCGCTGTCTTCAGGCAATAACTGTGGCGTGTTATGGTTACCCACCGTTGTTTTGACACCAAGAGCGTTAAAAAATAATAATAAAATAACGATAAGGCGGGCGTAACACGTCACAATTATTCAACATAGCAAGGCCCGGAAAGTCTGCCAGAAGACAAAATAAGTATCTAATATTTCGGATACAAACGCTGTAAACACTATTCCCTGTCGTTAAAGAGTTGTTTTTGTTGGAAAAGAGGCTCCTTTTAACTGAAGTACTTACTTACAGATTTCTCCTCGAGAGGGAATAACTCACAGTAAGTCCTAACGACGTTTTCAAACTTTTTAAAATTTATTGAGGTTCCGAGTTCGCGCTGCACACGAACTGTAACAGTTTGCTTCACAGTCGAGGCTTGCAACGAAAGAACTTACATTTCCAAGAAATTACTGTTTCTTTTGTGCAGAAAAATAGAATTGAAAATACATACATGTACCACTCACACCGTATAGCTTTGATTGGTACGGGTTGAGACTGGTACTGACTAACCTCCCAGCATTTCTGCCAGCTGTGGCCGAGTTATGAGTCTTTCACTTTCAAGGTACACGATGAAAGATCCGAGGAACGCAAATCTTTGGCTTGCAAACCGCCAATGGTCACAAAATCTACAAAGAAGTTGACAGACAGTCAATGAATTCACTAGCAACTATACCCTCGAACCCCCAGCAAGTGTGAATTCTTTAAATCCATTTCAGTTCTACGACTTCTTCTGCCGTTCAAGAAGACATTCAAATTGTCGTTTTTTGTTTTCGTTTTTTCGTTTTCTTCTGTTTGGTTTTCTGGATTTAAAAATCGTTTTCAAACCAGGGTGCCGTAAAGAAATACAAAACAAATAAACCTTTAAAAAAACGATACCTGCCAATGATTACAGTATATCTGTTATGTTCACCTAATTATTCTTACACCAGAGCAGCAATGAATTGCTAGTTTCCAGGGCAGTTTAATTCCATATAGAAGTTTTAATAGGCCTTCATCGCAGGGCGACCATATTGGCAAAAGACAATAGTTTTCGTACCCCAAGCGTCGACTTGAAATGTTTGGGAATGAGTTTTCGTGGGGCAATTTTTTCTTTTTTTTTTTTCAATTCCCAGGGACTCAATATGGTTGCCATGTGATTAAGGCCCTTATCAGTGGTTTTGACGTACGTCATCGCCGCCATGTTGTTGGACGAAAACAAAAGATCTCTCATTGGCTCCTTTTGTTCGTCTACCAGCAATTGTACATTTTAGCATCAATTGTTATCTGTGTCTCTCGAGATTTGTTGCATATGTGAGTAATATTATTACTTAAGGGCCGGGAAAACTATTTCAACATTTGCTTTAACATCTCTTCGATTCAGTTGAACGATGTTGAATGATGTTGAACGATGTTGAACGATGTTGAACGATGTTGAACGATGTTGAACGATGTTGACTGATGGGGTGGGCAAACGGTTTCAAGATATCATTTAACATTCGAATCAACATCAGTTCCAGGCCGCAGCCGTGGTTGTTACTATGGATATGGATACGTCATTGATACACTGATTAGTGCATACGCTCATATTTAAAGATGTTGAAATGTTGAATGGTTGTTGAAGGAAAATTTAAACTCTTTTTAAACTCATTCAACATCGATTCGACTTTGTTGCAACATGTTTCAACAAGGTCGAAAAGGGCGGGTGGGGGGGGGGGGGGCAAATCGTTTCAATATTGCTGTTCAACAAAATCTCGAACGGATGTTGAAGTGCATGTTATATCGATAATAATAAAATAATATTAATATAATAATTCTTAAATTTAATTGTGATCACCAAACTATTAGTGCTTTGAATTTGTTATGGTGAATCAGTTACTATACAGTGAACATTTTTTTTTTTTTTTTAATTTCATGTTCTTATAATTCAAAATACACCATATGTAATCATTTTACAGTAAAATAATAGTTCTTCCTGGTGTTGTGCATGTTGTTGTTAATGTTGTAACCGGCTGAATTGGAAAAACAAAATGATGGGAACTCTGAGATCTTCATCCTAAAAAAAGAGCTCTCTGCTTCAAATTTCACCAAGGTGGGCCAACTCTCAAATTAACATCCTCTCTTTAAGAATTTTTGAGAGAACAGCTTTTAGTTTACCTGTAATATTGCCCTGCTGGTATTTTCTCTACAAGACTTGCATAGTGTGATTTTGCAACATCAAACATTTGTCTGCCTTTTGCACAGATCTTCTTCACAGCTGCTTGGATAAAATGAACAGAGATTTTCTGATATCCCAAGGTACATCTACAGTTTCAGATTACATGTCGTTTTCCAAAACATGAAAAACAAAATCGTTTCCAGGGTCTTTCAGCTATGTGGCCAGTTCTGTTAACCTTTTTGTAAAATTTGAAGTGTCATGAAGAACAGGCAAAACATTACTGGTGTACACCATACTATGTTTAAACTTTCTCCCGACATAAAAAAAAATACAACATGCATACATGTGACTGTTGAATTATTTGCAGTATATAACTTGATACTAAATGAACCAAACCAACCTTCGCCATTTGGTGTTTGATGAACTGCTTGCAAAACAGCTAGAATCTCCCTTGCAGATTGCTCCAAGTCACGTATCACCGTGCGGATTTCCTGAGGGAAAATACATTATATATTAAGTATTTTATCTTTGCTCCACCCAACTCGATTAGCCTTGCTAAATTAGGGTGGACAAATTTTTCACTGTAACTAGTATTGTATGTAATAAACATTGTTGTTGTTGTTTGATGATGCTGAGATGCTTTTATTCAAATTAGAGGGATCTGGGACTGCTGCTATAATTATTATCTTCAAAAGGAGGTAACTGTTGGAAACTTTAGTGGCCAGTTTAGTGTCCAAACTGTTGATGCCACCCACTGATAGAGGAAAGGGGAGACTGGTAATGGTGCAGTAAGAGCACTCCCCTGCCGCCTGGGATTGACTCATACTTGACAACATAATTATGGTGGTTTGAGAGTGTCATTTCTTGTTTCTCCGGTTTTCCCCTGTCATCAAAAACCAACATTTGACTTATCTGCTTAAAGGCTTATTTATAGTTTTCTCCCACTGGAAACCGGGACAAGTGAATATATGTCCACTCTCCTGGACTGTCTGAGAGTATCCTGGATACTGAACAATTCTCTCGGTTTCCCATACATGTATGCGTCACATGACTTAACACTTTTTCTCTGAGTGTAAGCAAATGGTTTTTTAGTCCTAAAGTTTGTCAGAGTCCACAAAGTTTTGGCTGCCAGCAGTGCCAACTCATGGGTGGAATTATGCAGGATTTTTTGCATGTACAGAAGGAGTTACAACTACACCACAAGCCCCTTGGATTCAGGCAGATTAAAAATTTTACAGTTCAAAAGAAGAAAATGATAGCACCCTTAGTCCATTTTTGAGGTGTGCAGTGTAATTTGATAATGAGGGCATCTCAGTCTTTTTTTTTTTCTTCATTAAAAAGAATGGTGGAGGGGATTGAATTTTGGGGGTGTCAAGTTTTAATGGGTCCAATTTCTTGGTAAGGGTGGGTCGATGATGCAAAGAGAAAATCTCCAGATTCTAGGTATCCAGGAGTTGACATCTCTGTAATGGTAAAATGGAAATGGCCAAAATAAAATTGGAAGAATTCTCTCGTATTATAATAGGCCATTTCCGAGTTGCTGTTTCGAAGTGAGTCTTGGTGCTCAACTATTGTAAGGGAAACGAGTTTGATTTGCATAACAATTTGCAACTCATTTCTATTTGAATGGTTGTGCACCAGAACTCGCTTTGAAACCGAGGCATGCAGCAACTCGGAAATAGGCTGCACTACCGGTAAAGGCACGCATTACCACGTACTGCCTCTACCCGGATTGATTGAAGTAAGCTTTAAACGTATTTTAAACTTGCAGTATGAATCAAAATTAACCGGCTTGCCGGCGCGGGTCACTAAGTCGCGCGCAAAAGCTACGCTTAAATACGGTACGGTAGGCTAAATTCTGAGCTGTTTACGTTCAAGCCAGGCAGACGAAGTCTTGCGCAGCTAACCTCACCTCTCTTATTCCCTGGTCGGAAGACAGATATTCCTGAAAGGAGGCAAAAAATGGAATGACTCCTTTGTGCTCGGATTCGCCTTGCTTTTCTTCTTCCGCCATCATCAGAATAAGGAAATCTCAGCGGTTTTTTATTAAGCCCAGACTCTGCGCAGGACTCTTCCCAGTTTCCAACATGGCGTCGATGGCGTCCTTGTCAACACGAACACCCGGAGACATAAAGGATTGTCAAAGTTTATGATAAGATTGATTATTTGCATGATCTTTTAAATAATCTGATATAAATGAGCTCTTTTATGGCACACCTTAAGAAACAGACAATATTGGCGAAAGAATCGGGGAAAAATGCGGTAAGAATTAGCACAGTTTAGTTGATGTGTCAGCTGTTGGCGTTCAAGATAGCAGCCTTTACTTTAGAAGCGAAAGCTCTATTACAGTCTTATTATCGTATTCTAATCTCTTTTTTTTATATATTGCTATTATATTAGTGTGTGCTATTATATTAGTGTGTGAAAGTTTAAGTTTAAGTTTAAGATGATATGAATAAATTCTGCTAGTACTTTTAGTTAGTAACTTCATGTTATTTGACCTGGTGTAAGTAAGCCTGGGGCTTAATTATTAGGCCTAATAATTAAGCTCCAACTACACGTTGGTTCATGTAAGAACGCTTCTAACATTTATTGTATTTAGGAGAAAATGTGTGTTGGAAATCAAAACATTCTTCCAACAAAAACATGTTGAACAAATGTCATCAAACATGCATCACGTTCTAACATTGTTGATTCAACAAATGATAACAATTTTTAAACATGTAGGCGGGACTTTTTTTTGGTACACATTTTTTTGGAACATACTTGTGAAGAACACTTCCCTAAAACCGGCGGGTCTAATTTGTAGGTCGTAGGTCGCAGGTCGTGGGTTGCAGGTCATTGTTTCACCAATACGGAAAGTATCCTAAACATTCTTAAAAGCTAACCTTAGGCCTAATTAGGCCTAAACAAACGTTTTTAGGCCTAAGGTTAGCTTTTATGCATGTTTAGGATACTTTCTGTATTGGTGAAACAATGACCTGCAACCTGCGAACCTGCGACCTGCGACCTGCAGATTAGACCCGCGGCCCTAAAACAGCTGTTCGCCAACTTTTGGTCGACTGTCAGCGGCCGTGTTACCGACAGATCACCGACATGATACCAACAAGTTACTGACTGTTTTCCTCGTACTGAGTAGAGCAAAACGGTTTTGTAGGCAAAAGCTATTCGACGTTTGCCCTGATTTCACTAATGTTAGCTTTTAAAAGATTTTTTTACGTTGATCCGAGGTGTCCGATTCGAGTTGATGGGATCCAGGTTGTGTACCAGCCTCGGTCTTTACCACAGATCACTCCGAAAACATCAGAGATTCCAACCCTCGCACCATTTTGGCTTGAAACCTCCCGTTTTCAGTGAATATTTCTGGCCTTCTGTTTTTGCTTAATGTTCTCCTGATTTTTGAACTCTTCCTAGCCAAAGAAAGATATCTTTGTTTAACCAGTCTTTTTAGTACCATTCTTTGCTGTTTTTCTGTGGTTTCTCAGTCATTTTTACCCTTTTGGCATTGTAGCATGAGTACCGCATGGTAATGCGCTGGATTGCCTCGACTTTGTGCACTTCTTAAGTTGGCGTTCATTTGCGGGACCAATAGGCCTTAGTTTTCACTGCATGTTAAAAACCATTGATGGTGGTCTCAAAATGCAGGAAATGGCATCTTTTAGGCACATATCTTATATCCCTTGTTTCAGTTGACAGGGTTGGAATCTCTGAAACACAGTCCCAATGATGCGTCAAATTTTCCTAACTATTATTCCACGCTTACTTCAAATCACCCTATGATACATTGTGAAGTATTTAGGTGACAGTTTATGTTTGACAGCATGATTTGTATCCAATCAAAAAAACAAAGCAAAGAGCACAAAGAAAAGTCTTTGTTATTCCACTTATAATATCAACTCTCCTGGATTATTCAGGAGTCTCCTAGATACAGAACAAATCTCCTGGTCCCTGAACATGTCCGGATCCAGAGGAAAAAAATTTCAAGACTTTAGATCTCCAGAGGTTGACAATATATGTTATTCATACAGTGGAATGATGAAACACACTGTCAAAACAGCTACCTATGGTGAAAAGGAGTTTTGTCCGTTGTGAACACCATTTTGTTGCTTTTGCTCGAGATCAATTTCATTACAAAGGTTATGTGATAGTGAATTGAAATCATCATCAAATGACTTGAAAACAAGTCTTTTTGTGATGATTGGGTTCATCTTTCTCGCACATGCTCATTAGGCATTGACAACAAGGCACGCCAAAACATCAGATCACCGATGCATTACCAACATAATTTATTACTAGCAGAGAGGTATCCATTAGTTGACAATTTGTCAAAAATTGGCAAATTCCTATTGCCCCTTTATTTTTAAGGAGCAACGTTGCTCAACAGTTGACTGACTGTTGGGCAACTGCCAACTGTTTATTGGCCGACAGTTAACAATTTGTTGGCCAATTTTCAAGGGATAATTAACTGAGAGTCAATTGGCAATATTGAAGGACAGTTGTGTTGGGGCTCTGTTCTTCATGATCACCCCTTTTTTGTAAACTTAACGAATAATATTTTAATCCAGTTCCATTAATGGTTGACATCAGTATAGTTGATATATAAAAGATATTACACTCACATATATATATATATATATATATATATATATATATGTAATAAGGAAATAACTTCTTGAGGCATATGTGTTTCTAATCGGTTTTATACTTCAAACGTTTCGCCGTTTAGAGCTTCGTCAGTGAATGAAGATTATGAGTACAAGATTGCTTTATGTAAAAAAAAAAAAAAACTTAGTACAACCATTGTACTAACCATTGTACTAAGTTTTTTTTTTTTTTTACATAAAGCAATCTTGTACTCATAATCTTCATTCACTGACGAAGCTCTAAACGGCGAAACGTTTGAAGTATAAAACCGATTAGAAACACATATGCCTCAAGAAGTTATTTCCTTATTACATTATCTATCGAGGCATGGCTACACCTTTCTTCTTCTCATATATATATATATATATATATATATATACATATATATACATGAAAATTGAAATAATAGCTTTGTTTGTTTTTTTTTTTTTTTTTACCAGTCAAACATGACGCTTGCAGCTGTTGCCCTTCAGGATCACATGTCTCGTTCACTCTCTCTTCAAGACCCTTTCAGGAAAAAGAAAGTGAACCACAGCTTACCAGTGACAAAAAGAACTAATGACAGAGTCCAACAGAATGCAAGGAAAAAAGGAAAACCAGGCAAAGCAGACAATGATAAACAAGAATACAATCTTGATCCAAAACCAGCACCTTTTACTCTAGGTTTGATGTTATTGTTTTCTCTATCAGCATGATGTTTAAAAGTTTGAACTAAGATGAACTTATATGCTACACATATTATTGAAACACCAGTGCCTCATCCTGAGGGCATAATTATAGTGGGGGAGTAATGGGTACATGTTAGTGGGAGGACATGGACACTGTGACAGACATCAAGTTTGATGGAAAATACAATACTTGTAGCTGAGTGTTAAAGACTAGCCATGAAAGAGTGCGAAGTGAGCTTGAGCATAAAAAATCAATGGCTCCATAAGAAAAGAGTGTTGCAATAATAAATAAGTATGTGTAATCAAATGGCGACGAGTGAAATTAGGAAATAATTTCACGCGCGTTTTGTCAAAATTCTGATAATTTCCCGAGCCTTTAGGCGAGGGAAATTATCAGAATTTTGACAAAACGCAAGTGAAATTATTTCCTGATTTCACGAGAAAACCATTTGATTACCTTTTAATGTCGTGGGTGACAAATTACGCTCACAACCGTAATTGCAAAATCGCTAGTAAGAGTACTTTATCCAACTGCTCGGGAAGAATCATCTCCAGGTTTTTCTCAAGGCTATTTTCGTCACACCACTTCTCAAAAACTCTCACCCAGTTAATTGTGCTCTTTCATGTATTTAAATTTTCTGCCGCTTCTTTTAATTTCGTAACTTCTTCAATGGTCACTGTCTTAAATCTAGACGCCACCTTGACTCTGATCGAGATACAAGAGATGTTACCATGGCAATTTTGTAATTTCACATGTGAAATTATAAATTAACGCTGAAATTTCACGCCTAAATTAAGGAGTAATTTGTCACCCATGATATTAATATATTAATCTCTTTAGCAGAGGTATGCAACAATGGTTGACATACATGTAATGGTGGTATAAAAATAAATATATTATTTACTATAAAGCCATTTTCAGACGATATGTAGCAATTAAAAGACTGAAACAGCTTATAATTTATAGCATTGCTACCAGTATATATATTTTTTCACAACTTCAATAGTCATCTGTTTCTCTCACCTGTCAGTGACAAACAAAAAGTGCTCTGCAACTTGCTCCAAAAATGTAATGTGTTTAAGAAGGTTGCAGTGATTAAAAAAAAAATGCCTCCTTGCATTAATGGCAGAAGAAAAACCTTTTGAAATCTAATGCTCCAAAAATTGTCTCCATTTCCCTCCTGCTGCTCTACTTAATGCAGTGTGCTGCAAATGTACTGTCTTGTATGCAAGGGATTCTACGAGCAAATTTGCAGCAAATCTTAACGCAAGATTTGTGGCAGCTGTCTTGTTTTTTGGAACCAATCCAACAAAATTGTTTTAGTGACACTATGTTAAGGGACAAGTCATACAATTGGGAATTGTATTGGCCAAGTTTACCTCAAGGGGAAGGTAAAAGTTTTAAATGCTGTAACAATGCTGGACAAATAATGGTACAAAAATGTACATTCCTTGCTGTGTTCTGAGGGTCAATGGCTTTTATTTCATTTGATTCAAGAGCATTACAAACTGCACATGCAGTATAATTATAATACTATGGGCTCACATTATTGCGATCTGCATCACGTTGACCATTGTGCATGACTAGCTTGTGACCTAGTATCATGGCTGGAGGAAATAATGCTAGTTTATGGTGGATCTGAAGTTCTATTAATGCATCAAAATAAATGTATTTATCTTTTAATTTTTTTGGCATTGGTTTTAATTTTATGCATCATGTACAAATTGTAGCACAGAGGCTGGGTCTTGTCGAAGCTCCAGAACTGCTTTTATCAGAAAATCAGTGGAAAAAAGTCAAGGAAAAGTCAAACTCACGACAGGACTCAGCGCTACCTTGTGTTATTTGCAAAGAGGACTTTGGTCTACAGCAGCAAGTAAGTGTGTACCATGTGGGCACCTACATGTATTTCTTTTTAATGTCTTCTTTTTTTTTTAATGGCTACATTGGTGTCTTAACTGCCAGCACACTTTCATTTCTCGTTGAGGAACAGTTAGTATTTGAGAGAATCTGTGTGTTCCTTAAATGCTGGAGTACGTAGCACGGCCACGATGCATTCTCAAGCACTGAGCTTTAGTCCTGAGTCTCAGGTGACAGCTGTCATGCACGACTCCTGCATTACATGTATTTAGGACTTTAATTTTAAATGATGCAGGCAGGGTAGCATATTTATTACTTCTTTTCCAGGCCTAGAAAACAGTGAAAATCTTCACTTGCCCCTTGAGCTAGCAAACGTAATAAGCCAGTTGGGAGTTTAAAAAAAAAACACGTGCGCGCGTCGGAATAAAAACAAGCATCTTTTGTTATGGAAATTGATTGCAAAAATGTCCATTCAAAATCTTTGGTATCTTAAAATAATGTTGATTTTATCCCGACTCGCGCACGTATTTTTTTGAAACTCCGAACTGGCTTATTATTATTTCAATCACAACTTAACCGCCATGGACAAACCCAAAGAAGAACCCTGAAATTTATGTGACAACAACAACTTAAGCACACTATTTGCGTAATTCTAAAAACTAAAGCCACCTTAGACTTTATAAGACATTGTACTGTAATAAACATATGTAGTTACAGTCATGCTACTTTCCTGAATACAGTGCAACCCCGATTTTACGTCATGGAAAGGGACAGCAAAATCGTATCGTTAAATCGGGATATCGTTGTAATGAACTCCCGATTTAACGATTTGGATGTGAAGCTACTAAAATTATCTTTGCAAGGAAGGATTACGTTTTTGCAAACGTTGGCCGTGTAGTACTTATATTTGAACAGACTTAACTGATTAGAGTGGTGGGAATTGAACCCACCACCTTTGGGTTAGATCGGCGCTGCTCTAACCACTGAGCTACAAGGTCAGACGGGAGCAGGCCGTGTGGGAACTGAAGATGGGGTAGAAACTTAGCACTTCACATTAACACTCTAATCAGTTAAGTCTGTTCAAATATAAGTGCCTGAAGTGCTACACGGCCAACGTTTGCAAAAACGTAATCCTTCCTTGTACATGTACATGTTCATTGCCGTGACTTGTAGCTCAGTCGGCAGAGCAGCGCTGATGTAACCCGTATTTTAAGAGTTGATTACCTTCTTAAGGTTGCTGCAATTAGACACAGCATATTTTGGCAAGTTTATCACGAAAAATTGCAAACAAACAAACAGTTTTTTTCGCCGAGTTCTTTTTCAAGGGTTTTTTTTTTCTCTCTCTCAAAATCATGCTTCAAAGTTGGGGGTGCGACTTACTCTACGAATGCGGCTTATACACGAGTTTTTACGATAATTGTCCATAGGGCCGTAGCCAGTACCAGTATGAGGCAATCCGAGGCACTTGCCTTTGTAATTTTTTTTTTCCATAATTTTTAAAAACAATGCGGGATCCCAGTGCCGCCTTTAAATGTAGGCATCAACATCACTTAAATTCCTGCGAAGAGAATTTAACCGTGGACATTGCCTCAGCCATTGCTACGGCCATGGTCATTCTTGACTTGTGTCTTACTCCCTAACACTGCACGTATCATTATCCCTTTCATTGTGTGTGAATCAAAATAATGCGCAAAGGCACTCCACTTGAAATTAAAATTAAATCTTCAATTTTGAAAGAATTCAACTTTTATTAAATTTGGTTAACTGTCTTTTGGTAGGTATTGTTATCCTGCAGCCATGTTTTTCACAGGGTAAGTTAGAGAGAGCTTTATTTGCCTTTTTTTTTTGTTTGTTTTTTTGTTTTGTTTTTTAAACAAGCAAGAACGTTTCTTGAGTGTTACCTAGTAAACACATGTTAAAGAAAGGCGGTTACAGGTCTCGCTTTTGGGCTGAACTGAGGGCCATACCTTGGGAATCCTGAGAATTGGCTTTCGTGAAGAAGAAAGCATTTCAAGTTAAGGACGGTGCACGTGCCTACTCTTGTTATTGCGCATACGTTCTGCGCATCTCGAAATACTCGGATTTCCTGCCGGCGGTGCTTATTAATACAGGGATATTTTTGCGCGGTTTAAAACTATGCCGAGAAAGCAAAACTTAGCAACTGCTCTTGGTATCCAAATAGAAAATTGGGGGTAACCATGCATTTTTCAGAGATAATTAAGCTTCAATTTGGCAAAGAACGCCATACATTGTTTTGTATTTTAGAGCTTTTTACAAATATTGCTGATTAATTATCCTCGAAAAATTCGTGGTTACCACCAGTTTTCTTTTTGGATTTCAATAACACTTGTTAAGATTTGCTTTTCGCGCATATTCAGTAAACCGCGCAAAAATACCTTTGAATTAGTAGGCACCGTCCTTAAGGTGGTTAAACACTGTTTTCACTACGTGCACGCATGTGTTTCAGCTTCTAAAGCGAGCCAAGCACCCTGCGAGGAAAGTCTCCCTCGATCTCCGAATACAGACATCGATTTTTATTCATCGCAAAATGCATCCCAAAGAAATTCATTCGCGATGCATACATGCTTCGTTCAGTTCATTTCACCAGAAAATTCGGATGGAATGATCGTTGCATAAAGATAAGCGATTTTCCGAATTTATTCACCAACCGGATGAGAATGGCGCTTTTCATACCATTTACTACCTGGAATTCCATTCTTCGTATTTACTGGATATGGCGCGAAAATCATGAAAAAGGGCCTGGAAACGGAAATATTCTCGCAAATAGTAAGGAAATACAATTTCTGACACCGAGGATTGACCGACTTTTTTACTAGGCGAGAGGGTATAGCCCAGTAATAATTACAAAAACTAACAGAGTTGCCAAAAATGTACTCAGAATGACTAAAGAGATAATCTAGCTGAGTAACAATGATAGTAGGTACAGCGGTGGCAGTTAAATTTTTTTCTTCAGATGGTATCAACAGTCTCTTTGGATCCCGATCCAACAAATCATCATTATTTCGAAACAGAGATAATTTTGAAACAACTAATAACAATAACTTTATTCAAGTGTCAATTGATTTAGCACAAGAGCACTAATTGAGGACACCATTGGAATTAACTGAAATGAAATGAAATCAAATCAAATATTGGTTTTGGTGGAGAGGGAAAAACCGGAGAACCCGGATAAAACCCTCTCGGAGCTGAGCAGAGAACCAACAAACTCAACCCACATATGACGCCGAGTCTGGGAATCGAACCCGGGCCACATTGGTGGGAGGCAAGTGCTCTTTCACCCCAACTGTCACATAGTGGAGCCATTTCAAGGACTTAAAGGAGCATTGATACGGAATTTACAGGAGGCACTCTGAATGGTTGGATTTAATTTGGAGGACTAATTCACAAAATGGCAAAGTAGTGCCACTTAAATAATTTTATTTACACTGCAGTATACATTTTGACTAAGGCCTACACCCAACAGTAAAATCGGTTTGCTTTCCTTTGCCTTGACAGACCTGTCTTGAAGCGTTTGAGAAGTTTTCGGGTAAAAAATCATGTCCAATGTGTAGGAAGGAGCAGTACCAAAGACGGATTATACACGAAGGTGCAAGAGAGCACAGGATCAAATGTGCGACAAGGTAAATTCTGGTCAGCGCAAAAAAAAATTATAATAATAATCATGTAAAAGATGATTTAGTATACAGCTTGCCTGATATTCATTGATGATGAGAGCTAGAGGACTAACTATATTTAACACCCTCATTGCTTTATGTTCAACATTATGTCGAGGTGAAACCATAGGACTGCATAGTCTTTGGCAGTAAATGGGACTACAGTTATTGGGTGCACCGATAGCGCAAGGTAGGGTGGCAGCAACACACCCCCTACAAGTGAATGTATGGTACTAGTGGCCGCAACACACCTCGTGATACAACTAATGAGGGTGACAGCGACACACCCTGAACGATGAAGGGGTGACAGCGACACACCCCGCAATGATTGTACCAAAGAAAACCTAGATAACTTGAATCTTGAGTGAGAAAGTTAGCTTATATGTGCTTGCTAAGTGATTGTGTATGGACACTGCGAATCACTTAAACGCTTGAATGATCTTCTCGTTCTCGTCACCAGAGCCTCGGATTGACCCAATCCTCTGTGAAACTCTACATGTAGGAGAACATGCGCCTTAGGGTTCTTAAAGCCAAACATTGGCTAATTGAATCTTACGGCGCATGCTCACTCCTCGTGTTAACATGAATGTACCAATTAGAGAGGCTTTGGATTGTTCTTCACGAAAACCAATGATAAGACACTGTTTAAGGGTTCCCCAGAGCTCTTCTCTCCCTCAGTCAAGAGGGAAGAGCTCTGGAATCGAGATTGTGATCTTCTCTGTTGAATCGTGTTAAAGAGGAAAAATGTGGACAGGATATGAATTCGATGTCATTCCGGGTATGCAGATTGCATTTGATTAAGTGAAGAGTCTTTATCGTGGACCTTGTAACGACTAACGCGTTGCTTTATTTGACGAGAACCATATGGTTTCTTGCTGATTTAATATGTAAAGGAAAGGAAAGGAAAGGAACGTTATTGTCTAATCTTCTATCGCTGTAGAGCACTAATCGGCGACTCTGTAAATTGAAGTTAACAAGTTAACGCAAATCAAATCAAATTTTGGTAAAAGTACTCCAAGAAGTAAATAAAATATCCGTCAACTGTGGAAAGGGCTAATTTAGTTTTTTTAAAGAAAGAATAGTACTGATGTTTCTGTGGGAGAGTAAAACATGAGAATGTGGTTGTTGAAGGTCGAATTTCCACTGTAAAAAGAGTGAGTTGCTGACCGGTTTTGGTTATCGGAAGCTTACGTTTATGTTTTTGAGCCACAAATGGCAACCCGGAGTCAGTCAGCTGTTTTCGTTTTCAACTTGTCTCGACACAACAATATTCATATCGCTAAGTATCTTTTTCCCCAGCTGACAAAATGCTCACTTCCTTTTTCCGTCTGTGGCCGGTTCAAAAACGTCGCATGCTTGAACTCCCCGTTATCCTGTGGTTGCCACCTCCCCATGAGATAATAGCATGCAATGCAGGAAGAGCTATTCCACTGGGTGTCAGTGAGTGATGAAGCTGTATTTGCAGGCCTATTGCCGAGCGTTTTCACATGACGTCACGGCGGCCATGTTGATGTTCCTAACAAAGAAATGGCGGGCATGATGGTGTACCAAACTAATCCTCTGGGAATTGAACTCTACTTTTATGCAAATACTTTCTTTAGTTTCAGTAATCCGATATGGCTGCTGCTCGCGTGAGTGAAAACGCTCTATATTTAGAACATTGAAGGCATATCAGAAAGAAGCTCTCAAAACCTTAAAAATACATTGCGTTAATTTATGACTCGTCCAAGACACGATGACGTAGTGTCGTTAATTCCATACGGCGGCAGTGAGGGATGAATGGGAGCTGTATTTACAGGCTTAATTAATTTTGAAGTTAAACGTGTGTCAGAAGGAAGATATTAACTTGTTCTAATAGTAATAAATTGATTTGATTGAGGCCCTCTTCGTAAAGAGAATGTGAAGTGAAAATTTCAAAACCAGTAAATTTAAATTAATATTTGCTATCACACGAAATACACGCGGGGAGCAGGGCTGGCGCAGTGGTGAGAGTACACGCCCCCACCAATGTGGCCCGGGTTCGATTCCCAGACTTGGCGTCACGTGCGTCCTGTATCTTGGTTCTCTACTCCGCTCCGAAAGGTTTTTCTCCGGGTATTATGGCGTTCCTCCTATCCTTAAAAGTCAACGTCTGATTTGGATTACGTCAATTTGAATTATTTTCAATTTACAGTGTCGCCAATTAGTGCGCCAGCGCTGGAAGGCTGGACAATTTTAATAAACTTCATCATCATCATCATTATCATCAATTATATTTCTAAAAATAGGATCCAGGCAGCATGGCGTGGGTACATTGTGAGGCAGTGGTACAGAAAGCTGCGAGAAACAGTCCCACCTAAAGATCCGAAACTCAGGAGAAAGTTTTATGAGGATAAGGTACAGGCTAGGCCCGATTGACCAGCCGTTTTGTGCGCCCGCGTTCCTCCGAACACACCACGGCTGGATCACTGGCCCAGCCAATTGTATTTTCCACCAATCAGAAAGCCGCCTGCCTGCCAAGTGCAGAGTACAATTGACTGAATACAAAATACAATAGACCATATTCGTATTCTCAGTATTGGACTGGAACTAACTTGCAATACGGAGGCTAATGAGGGGGGATCTTTCCAAATGCAAATCCTTTTTTGATATATTCCCCCGCAATAGCCTCTATTGCAAGCTAGTTCCAGTCCAATACTGAGATATTGCAATGGGTGCTACGTCACGGACAAACAACGCAGCCTTTCGTGGGGAGGAGGATGTTAACGGCACTTCCAAAACGGCTGGAAATCGAACCTAGGTACAGGCATGTGTTTTATCTTGTTTGGAGTTTGAGCCTTTTTTTGTGCGGATTTGTCCAGAAATGCCCCTAGTAGGCCACGTTCGAAATATCAATATCCACACGTAGCTACGAGGCTTTATGGGTAAAAATGAATATTGTTTAAATAGTTTAGAAATCTCCCTTGAGACTTGTAAGTTAAAGAAAACAGAACTGAGCCGTGACATTTGACCATAAAACCATGCCTGAATATTGATATATCGAACGGTTGAGCGTTATTTGGAATAGAAGAGATGGACATTTCCTCTTTCATTTTAATTACATGAAGCTAACTATATACTAACCTGCGATCAGGCCCATTTTTAGCTTCGCCCATATGTTCTCTTATGCCGTCCCTCGCTAAAATACGTACCACGCGAAACTAAAATAGAGCCTGATCGCAGGTTAACTCTATACTTAGTTTTTTCCTCGTCAATTAAATTTGAAAGAGCACGCTATTAAGTTCCATGTTTATTTAAGAACATGAAGGGCGATAAGGTTGAACCTCGACGAGGTCATCGAAGCAGGCCGCTGAGCAAGTGCGGGTTTTTGTGATATTTAAATAGATACCCATCGCCAAAATTGAAAGCTAACCGGTTTAAAATGGGTGTTAGACTTAAATACTTGTAGATCAGCGCTATTCGGAATGGGTGCTTTGAGTTAAACACTTTTAACCAGCGCTATACGAAATACTTGAATGCGTTGGTGACCTTCTAATCTATGTCCATTGTGTAATTGTCACGAGGTGTCCCATGTCCTTTTCGTCTATCCCTAATAGCATTAGCCATATCGAACGTGGACTATTAGAAGCATGTCAATTTTAATAAGCGTTACAAACTGCCTCATCGCCGTTTTCCCCAACCTCGACATCACTCATTTTTCGGAATACAGACAATTAAAGGACAAAGTGTCCTCCAAAATGCTGCTCCTCAATTAAGTATAAACTGCTGTATTTACCCTCACCTTGAAAGGAAAAAAAACCGCTAACCTTTATCCTAACGTTATTGTTGGAAAAAAACAGCAAGGACCGAGGACGCTTTCCATTAGGCCTTATTCACGATGGCCGCCATGTTGGTTTTCAAATTGTCATACAAATTAGCCATGTGTTATGCTGGGGTGCAAACATTGGAAAAAAAGCAAATTACTGAAAATCGGCTCGTCGAAATATTGAAATAACATTGCAAAAAGTCCATTTTAGTATTTAGAGCTAAGTACCTTTTATAATAATTTTATATCTTTTGATTGCCTTTGACATTTTGACTTTCTACTTCGTTATCTGCTCATTTTTCACAAAAAAAAAAGTCGAAAGTAACTTGTGTAATGATTGTATTTTACAGCTTAGGTGATAAACATTCAATGAACGTGAAACAAATCATCTGTGTAGCTAAGATGTTCGTTATAACCTCTCAAACTTGCGTTATTTGCCCCCTCAGAAGTGTGTCGCTAATTTGCATGATAATAGCAAATCCAACACGGCGGCTATCGTGAATAAGGTCTTTTGACAGAACTGACCGGCCAGACCGGGCATTTGGAAAGACTAACGATACAAATCCTTCATATTAACACAATTCGAAGATGATATATATACACCTCCAGAAGGATGCGAGAAATTTTCATGCAAGTCTTCCTTCAAATTGCTGCATTTTCTTTTCAGATTGACGGGTCTGACCGACCAGTTTTGACAAAAGGAAAGCGTCCTTAGACACTTCGTGTTGGGTGCCAAAATGGGGCGCGCATCTAATTAGGTTTATTTCTGGACGTAAGTGCATGCTTTTCTGTGTGTGGCAGAGTGTGTCTTTTTTAGAATAGAGAGACTTTCGTATGACCGTAAAAAAGTGTTCGCAATTTATTTCACGGATCCAATGTTTGGCAAGATTACAGCAAACCTTTTCCTTATTCCCACCAAGCATACTCTTAATATGGGCAGTAAACAGTTCGACTGGCCAATCACATTACTGCATTACTGCAGAAAGTTCCATGGAGAGATGACGTTGTTTGCATCCGTGTTCGCTAAGCCAATGAAAATTCGCGCTCGTTTGTATTTTTGTCTACGTTTATTTTTCTAGGTCATATAAAAGTGGCTCTATAATTTATAAGATTCACATATTTGAACTGCAGAAGAGAATGAAGTGAAGGTAAACCCGATAAAATGCAAGATTGAACGGGATTCCAACCCTCGAAGGTGCGATTTCATTACACTCGCTCTTCCAACTGAGCTATCAAAGCCAGCTGAGAGATGATTATTAAAATGCAAGTTCAAGTTTATCCCGTTTCCCTGCTGGCATAGGTCTCTACAGTTTCTTTTTATGTTCGCTGGGCTGACAAGTACGGGCAAGAGACCTTTGCCATTGGTCGAAACTCGCTTTGATCCAACCACCGTCCACAACCCTGGACGGTACTCTTCTGTGACTTGAGCTCACTGTGTCCCGCGCATTACTTTACAGAAATTCCGCTGTTGTTTCTTTTCAGTTTCAAAGCATTAGCAATCGCCTTCTTGAGTCCACGGAGGCAAGGAATCAGAGCATAGATGAGCTATTGTTGGAGATTGATCAGTCGATTGCAGTCAGTCGACATACCATGAGGTTACTTTTTTCGCTTTCCGTAATACTCACCATTTTCTGATTTCACTTTAACCGCTAATTTTATTTTCGTCGTTTGCGAACTCGATGGGAAAGTGGTTTTCGTCTGGTGATTTTTTTGCATTATAGTCTCAAACGTCTTCCTTCAACGTCCCGTTGATAGGAAAAAGTTGAGGAAAAAAACTGAAGCAAGATTGCGTTTATTGTGCTTTTTACATCCATGCCAATTCATTACTTCAAATTTGCAGTCTACAGATTGGATTTTCGCTGCCTGGATTTTGCCGTCACTTAAGTTGTACTGGTCTGCTTACGATTAACTCTGTCGATTTCTTATTTTAAAGTTATGCCAACTGCCACCAGAAGAATGAGTTGCACCAGTAAACAACGAAAAAGTTCGGAAGTTGAAAAGAACTTGAAACTTATGAAAGGCGGCTGGGTTGATGTCAAAACGTACTTTGAATCAATGTAAAGTTGTGAAAGACGTTAACCCAGTAATTAACCCAGCTTTTTCGTTGATAAATTGCGGACCACTTTATGACTTCTTTTCCTATCTTTCCATGTCAATAGACGAGTCCATGCTCTTGATTGCATCATGGGTAATCAGGGCAACATAGCGGGACATTCAAAGTTAAAGCAAAACATTCTGTACATGACTCTACTTGATATACTTTCGCCTTCATAAACCAAACAAATAAGTTCTTGTTCACAACTGAGAAGAACTAAACTTGGTATCCGTTCAGTTTGGAATTCCTAA
The DNA here is from genome assembly GCF_036669935.1 of Montipora foliosa. Taxonomy (NCBI): domain Eukaryota; kingdom Metazoa; phylum Cnidaria; class Anthozoa; order Scleractinia; family Acroporidae; genus Montipora; species Montipora foliosa. Next base: position 16,348,217 of record NC_090876.1, read on the forward strand.
ATATTGTTTTTTTTTTGTCTCCATACAGTCTCTAAAATTTTGTGCCTTTGGAATTACAGGAAATGAGTGGCAGAAACTCCTTTTAATAAAATAATTTCTACAATAGCCATTCTCTCCAAATTTATTTTGCCGAACCTTTGAGCGCATATCTTCTGTTTTGGAAAATAAAAATAAAAAAGGCAAAATTGCATATCATGAATACTTTTCATCGTTTTGAACTTCTTACAAACCTTTGAATTTCTCTCCATCTTGCCCTGATTACCCATGATGCACTCAAGAGCGTGAACTCGTCTATAAAAAAGGGAGTTATTAGAAAATTTAGAAGATTTATAGCATTAAAAGATGTTGAGACAGAAAATTTCAAGGTTACTTTGGTAGGCTATCGATTATAATTATTTTTATTTTATGGTTATTTTTTGCTTGCTTCCTTACAGGCAACTCGATGACAGCAGTGAGGGATTGTTGGCAGAGGCTGATTGGGATCAGGTGCAGATTCAGGTTAAGTCCGGTTTTTTTTGTTGTTGTTATTGTTGTTGTTGTTGTTTTTTTGTTTTTTTTGTTCAATATTTTGCCACTGTCTTGACATTGTTTTGGTGGTAATCACATGCAGCGCGAATAATGTGTGTACAAGCTACCACGAAATTAAACTCTTTCTTTGCAATGATCATCGGAGACCAGAAGGGGGTTGGGTCGGGGAGGGCGAAAATGTTGTTTCTGACTGTGTGAATGCATACAACCGAATGACGGCCTCTGAGTCTCCGAGGATGGCTGCTTCACAGCTTTTTGTTTTTTTTTTCTTTCTTAGGCTGTTCAACGATCCGTTACTGATTGTCCAATTTGCATCATGCCATTGTGCGATGAAGGACTTTACAGAAACGACTCTCCATCCCGTCCCACAGTTCTCCTATCGTGTTCACACGTGTTCCACGCCACTTGTCTTCAGGCTTTCGAGGAGTTCTCTTTGGATAAGCACCACGTTTGTCCTGTGTGCCGATCACTTTATCAAAAGAAGATACTGTAGCCGGACGTGAAATCCCTCGCCTCAATTCTCTCAATGACTCTCTTGAATTGTTATGTTTCACATTTGCGGAAGTTTCCATTCCTCTCGGGCTTTCCGAGGCCGACATTGGCAATCATTTATTTCTGTTGTTGCTCGTCCCTCCCATGTCCCTGGCATTTGAATAAAAATGACAATAATATTTTTATCTACGTGCGCACGCATACCGGATCTGAAGTCACGTTTCTAGAAAGTATCTGAAGCTCGAGACGTTGTAACACGCTTTCGTCGTTGCTGTTGACTCGTCACTTTGTGAGCCACCGGTTTATCAGAGGAGGCGAATCTCAAAGAATAAAGTGAGGTCTTCGAAGTTTTTAAAAATAGAATATTTGTGTGAGGCTTTGATGACTTCTTGAAGTTTCAATAACGCTAAGCTCTTAATTATGTGCGGTCATTGGACCGTGAAACAATTTGTTTGAGTAAAAACGCTGTAACGCGTCGTAAGTACTTTATTCAGTTTACCATAGCAACAGCATGGTAGGTCAGTGTTCACTAACATTGCTTTGTCAATGCTGAAATGGTAACGGAACTGTGGTTCGGTTCTTAAAGAGTTTTAATCAAAAAATGTCGAGTGATCGGTTATTAACGACGACTTATCGGTACGAAGTGAGGAACCCAAATGCAAAACAACTTTGCAAATCTCTCGCCTTGCAGAAGTCTAGGATCGAGGTAAGGAATTAGTTTGACAAGTAATTGACAAGTACATGTGAAGTCAAGAAATGTTCGTCGCTCGAGTTCAACATATTGAGCTCAAACAACGAAAAAAAAAAACAGTTGACTCGAAATAAATTCTTGCAGTTTTGGCTTACGACGATTGGCGCAGTGGTGAAAGCGTTTTGCCTTTCAGCAATGTGTCATGTGTTCTATTACCTGGCTCGAAGCTAGAATTTATGGGTTGAATGTATTGGTTCTCACCTACTTTAGTCCGAAAGATTTTTCTCCGATACTCCATCTTTCCCCTTTCATAAAAAAGTCAACACTTAATTTGACATGCACAGTTGGATTTAATTTGATATAAAATCTCTCGATAAGCTTTGAGTCTTTTAGTTATTATTAATTTTAAATGTTTATTGTTTGTTAGCGCGATCCTCCATTTAACGTTTGTTCGTTATTAAATTGTCTGCAAATGGAGGTTCCAGGCGTACTTTTGCTTGATTTGATGATCTTCTTTTATAACTGATTCCTCTTTCCTCGATTGAAGCTTAACATTGCTGACTTTTTTCCCCATATGTAAAGGAATCAAGGTAGCCCTCAAATTCCCGATCCCTAGCCCGTGGATCCTGGATCCCGGATCCCGAGTTGTGGTTCCGGATTCTAAACTCACGGGTTTCACCGAAATGGATCCTGGGTTCTATCGGATTTGCAAGATTCTGGTTCCATGCAATGGATTCCGGATTCTACGCTCTGGATTCCAGAATCCAAAGCCTCGCATTTGCTGGCTTCCCGATTCCAGATTTCTTCACACCGTCGACTCATAATTAATGTTTAAAAGAGCATGTATAAATGTTATCTTTCTGGTGGATCACTTGTACCCAAAATAAACAGTCAGTTTGCATGAAGATCAACTTAGTTCTTTCAGTAATACTCTCTAAGCAGGGTTGTTTCGATTCATCCTAAGCGACTCTGTTAATAGCAGGGCATTTTAAAACTCCGCCCTGAAAAACTTTGTGAAATTTATTAGCTTAACTGCCAGTGTATCGCCGACTGCTCTGGGGAAGATGGCAGGGTCTCTGTTTTGACCGAGCCGAACCAGTGACTATAATATTAAAGTTGTATACTTGCATAAAAGGTATGCATATATATTTTGAACTGAGGTAGTAATGACTCTAGGCTTTCTTTGAACTGCTTAAGTTGGTTTCGGCTGCAAAGATCAGTCTCGCTTGCAATATGTTCCTTTTGTCAAGTGATTAACTGGTACCTTGTAATCTCCTTTAAGCGGTGACTGGTTTCAATTGATCAGGAGAGAACGCTTTCTTTCTCTAGAGCCTGACGTCAACTAACCTAGACAAAAAGACAACCTTAAACCAGGGAAAATAGAATTTACAGTTCAATTTGTTCGAATTCGTTTTAGAGTTGAATTGTTCGAATTTCATAAGAATACAATGAATTTCAAGATCACTTATTTACACTTTCAAAGTTCCCTGGCGCCGCCATCTTGAATAATGGTGATTTGCTAGCCCTGATGTTCCTACCAAATAACAATGGGACGACCGAAACTCGTTACAGTTGTTCAAAATGATGACACCCGGGGTATTTTTTGCACCTTTAAGACAAGACTTGCGAGGTAATTTGTTCTCACTTCAAAGTCATATTAATTAAGGGTACGTTCGATTGCCCCTATTCCGGAATTAGAATACGTGGAGTGATAATTATAAAAACGGTATTTCTGGCGTTTTGAAGCAACAAGGATAATAAACTTTAAGATATTTTTAAAATAACATTTTTAGCAGGTGTTTGACAATTTTAATGTGAATCTCTGTAAAAACGTAGGATTTCTAACTTCTATTCCATGCATCCCTATTCCGCAATAAGATCAAGCGAACGCACCCTAAGACAAACATGATGAGTATTACGTAAGAAATTAATGACTGTTCAGATTAATGAGAATTCATGACAGGGCGGCTATTCTTACCTGAACGTTCTCTGTCACATTCTGTCACATGACAGCAAAGTCGATCGAAAATAATGTGATTTACGTTTTAGGCAAAGAAGACTTTTAATTCATGATCATGAGGCAGTATGATCAGGAGGCAGTATGGTCCAGTGGTTAGGGCGTTGGGTTTGCATGCGGCTGCTCCGGGTTCAAATCTCGTTATAACCATTGGTTTGGATTTGTTTCCGGTTGTCCCGGATTCAACTCTACCATGCTTTGTAAATAGCCAACTGGTTGCCTCCCGCCAGTTGGGGTTCTTAATATGTTTCTGTTAAGTTTGCCAATTGTTTCTTTCACCTTGTTAACAGTGGAGTACCTGTAAACTAGCTTGATAGCTAAGTGTACTTCCACTATAAAGAAAGCATTTACATTTACATTTTTTATGTAAATTTTGATTGATCTCTAGAAAGATGAAATCATCGCCAGCAGAAGTGAAGTAGAAAACAAGTAAGTTGAGTGCTTTCTATCATCTTTGAGAAGGAAAAGTGGCGCGAGTTTCATTGTGGGATGACTACTTGATTTCGTGTCTTGTTTACGTGATCATTGCCTTTGTGCTTTCTTATCGTGTTGAAAGGGTACACTTAACGTTGACTACGCACGCGTTACCCGTTCCAGCGAATCCAGCCTACCTAGAGGTCACGTCATACCGAAACGAGAGGTTGTACATCATTTGCATGACACTAGTGATGCGAGATGAAAATTTCGCTCTGGTACAGAAATCCGGCGGGGTGAACTGAAGCCTGTATGACTCGTTCCAGTATGACATTTTCTGGGGGTATCATGTAAATTAAAGGAACACAGAGTGAGACACGAGAGGGAACTGGAGTGAACTCGATCCTGGACAAAATTAGCCCCGGTGGCTCAGTTGGTTGAGCGCCGGGCTGTCACGCGGGAGGTCGTGAGTTCAACTCCGGCCAGACCAACACTCAGGGTCTTTAAGTAATCATCCGTGTAAGGTGGATAGCAACTTCCTTTGTTATGAGGCAACGGGGCTTTCCCCACATAGGAATGTTATCATTTTTACACAGAGAATGCATAAACCTACAGGAAAGCCGTTAACGCAACAAAATTCATTTACAGCCTACTTTGAAAGGGTGTTTTTTTGTGTTAAAAGATTTTGACCAATCACAAGAGTTGAAAACAAAAGCCAAGAAACGTCTACAATTTTACATGTTCCCCACATACGATTTCTGTGGAATTCATTTAAACTGAGACCAGATGAAAGATGGAAGATAGTTGGAAAGTAAGGATGAATATAATACTGCTTTATGAAGTTTTGTTAACTTTTGCTGTTTAAGCCAATCAGAAGTAAGTACAGACAATAGAAAAGTTATCACCTTTTTGCATACCAATTGAATTCCAACATGTTTGTTGCCGTTGTTGCTATCGTTCTTATCTGGACCGTTTCTTAAATAACTGAGTTTAAAGTGCTGCCTTTGTAATTACACCTGCAAATGGTTAGACTCTCTAGTCTTCTCGGATAAGGACGATAAACCGTAGGCCCCGTCTCACAACCCTTCAATGTCCATAATCCTGTGGGACGTAAAAGAACCCACACACTTGTCACAAAGAGTAGGGCATGTAGTTCCCGGTGTTGTGGTCTGTCTTCTGTGCTATATCATGGTTGGGAGGGTAAAAGGGCGCACTTAATTTGGAGCCGCGCCCTGTTGTGCGACCCCCACCACAGCCTGTTTCTCTGTTGTGGTGAAAGTGATTATATAGTTATCATGTAAACACCCCAAGTATAGAGTGGCGATAATGTGGACCCTTGATTGCCAAAGCAACTTTATTGGGAATGCACATGGTACGCTTACAATATTTCATTTTACATTTAAACATTTATTAAAACTTGAACTACGGATATCAGATTTTAAGCATTTGCATTGGCTCGCCGGACCCAGGATATCAGTTTTTATTAAATATACGTTATTCACGATGGCCGCCATGTTGGATTTGCTATTATCATGCAAATTAGCTACGCACTTCTTAGGGGGCAAACAACACAAGTTCGAGAGGTTATAACGAACACCTTGGCCACACAGATGATCACGTTCATTGAATGTTCATCACCTATTTTTTTTTTTTTTTGCACAAGTTACTTCGACGTTTTTTAGTGAAAAATGAGCAGATAACGAAATAGAAAGTCAAAACGTCAAAGGCAATCAAAAGATTGAAAAAAAAATTATAAAGGGTACTTAATTCTAAATACTAAAATGGACTTTTTGCAATGTTATTTCAATATATCGTTGAGCCGATTTTCCGCAATTTTTTTTTTTTTTTCAATGTTTGCCCCACAGCATAACGCATGGCTAATTTGCATGACAATATGAAAACCAACATGGCGGCTAACGAGAATAAGGCCTATTCTCAACTTCGGATAATGCATTTGGCGTGCTCTGATTGGTTCACTCTATCTCGGTTATCAGCTCACATACCTTAGTTTGACCTTATATGGTAAATGATTCTGCTAAGCGTTGCTAAGCTAAAAACGTTTTAGCCGGGAAGCGAAATTTCTCTGTGAATAACTTTTTTTGTAGAAACTTTGGATCAATTCCGACTTTTAGAAGTACCCGAAAAGGCAAGAAATGTTTTTGTGATGAGCCTACGTCTGTCTGACCACAAAAGGTATTACACAACAACCCATCTTCATCACGTTTTTTCGATTTCTCTCGGATTTTCTCTCTTTTTTTCGCTCGTATTTCGTACTTCCAAATTTTTGGAGTTTAAGGAATTTAATAAAACAATTATTCCATTCGACGCGCTTGTTGCATATGAGACTGGTTATAGCCAACTCCGCAATACGCGCGCTCATGGAATAATTGTTAAATATACCTGCTGTACTTATATATGGTCAAGGAAAGCGTCAGCAATAAAGCGAGCTGAAAACAATTTTTGCAGCTCTGAGAAATCGATTATTTAGTCGACAATACATGGAAGAGCTGTTAAAGGTGCAGTTTTTAATAAAACAACTATTCTACCCGGGCTAGCTGGATATAAAATGAATACAACCAACTTAGCGCTACGCGCGTCGTTAGTTATCTATCACTTCATATCCAGCGCGCCCTCGTAGAATAATTGTTTAATATATTATACAATGTTAATGAGATAAATCTATGTATTTGAAGGACAGTTTTAGACTCGGCTTCCTTAAAAGCCAACATTGTCGTTATCTTACTGTTGTTTCGACAGAGTTGCAACTGAATTGGAGAGGGTTCGATGGTTAAGCAACCTGACCGAGGTAAGGCAATATGTTTTACTGGATATCCTCGCTTGAACTTAGTCTACGTATACTAACCCCTTTATGGTATATGAGCGTATGGAGAGCTTAGATTCCTGACTGCATGTCCTAACATTGTGAATACACATGTGTTAGTCAGTCAACAACAAGGCCCAGGTTGCTCGAAGGATGGTTACCGCTAACCAGCGTTAAATACCGTAGAAACCTATCAATTTTGATACCTCTTATACAAACGTTAGCGCTAACCAGGCTTCGAGCAACTGACCACAGGCTGTTATGCCCCAATGTTTCTTTCGATTTCAATCAGACATTTCTTCCCCATTTAACATTTTGGGACAAGCATTACATTTAGCAGGCTCGTATGTCATATCATGACGAGGGAACAACTTGATGTTAGGAATACCATGTTTCCATGTGGCGTTGGTCTATTTTTAGGATAGTGAAAGGCAACAAGAGAAAAAAGCATCAAAGTTTTTGGACAGTGAACTAAAGATGGCAAACAAAGAACTTATGAAGGTATACTATTACGCCACTCAGAAATATATTTAATTAGTTAAGGAAGCCTCTTGCATGTGCGCGCTTCTTGTGATTGCCGTACAGTTAATTTGGTTTCTAGGGAATAAGGGATTTTTTCCCTGTCGTTCCGAGTCTTGTTCAATCTTCTAAAAGGGTATTGATCCTCCGGTCTTCCGGTGGGAGCCCTTCCTTGAGATATAATTAGTCATATCAGGCGCCAAGAGAAAATAAAGTGAGAAGAGAAGGCATTCCCCATACATGCCCTTTCCCATAGACAATATGTCTTTAGATCAACTCCCAAGGGGATTATGCAACAGCCAATCATATGGCGGAAATGTGTTCGCGTGGATAGCCCACCCTCATAGAAAGGTGTCCTTCGCGAAGTGACGCGAACCAAACTGGCCGCTGGAAGATGCGGAAAGCAAAATTGCTCTTCGTTTTGTCAACAAAAACGACTCCAAGACGATTTCGACTGGTACTCAGTTCGCAAAACAAAAATTGAAACCGAATTGCCCTTACTGGCTTGTTTCAGAGCAATGTTCCAACGTTGATTCCAGTGAATACGAAAGTTGTAGCGAAAAAGAGGAAATAAAACGGAAAGCGAGCTAGAGAGTGCTAGCGAAACACCAGAAAGTTGCTGCCCCGATGATACTTCAGCGGATGAAGGGAAAGGAACAAAAAAATAGGACAGTTCTGGGAAACAAAAGCCCACGACATCGAACTCGTCCACTGGTGCATAATCAAAGAAGAAGGCACAAAAGAAATCAACTGACAAACGGAAGAAAACTCTCAGAGGAAGAGATGAAGGATTATGTGGAGAGAAAGGAGTAAAGATCTCGAAGTAAGAATAAGGGAGACGATAGAATCTTCTCACGGTCTCGAATTCTATCCGTCCCCAGCAGGGTTTAAAAAAGCATTGCTGGGAGATACAACTGCACTTATTGACAAATTCATTGAAGTTATTGGCAAAATATTTTCCAACAGGATAGCACCAAGAGACCAAAAGGCTACTCTGGCCCACGAGTGGTCGAAGAAACTTAGCGAATCCCGATTCATATCGTAAAATTCTCAGTCATTCACCCTTAAACTCATTTCGTATTCATCTCGACCGCGTTTTATAGCAAGCAACCGTTGACAATCTTCCTATCTGATCGGCGTAATTACAAGCTGAGAAACTAAATCTTTTGAGCAAGAGCCGATACAACGTAGATGTACGGCTACGTTGTATCCGCTCTTGCTCAAAATACTTAGTATCGCGACGGCGTCCGCCATGATTTAAAACATCGTTCAGTAATGTCATGCAAAGCCTCCACGGAATATCCACGCAAAGCGTGAGGTAACTTTATCTGCGAGGATTGAATCTTTCTAAAAATAATTTGAGAGATATTACCTATGGAAAAGGGCATGTATGGCGGATATCCTCTCTTCCCACCTTATTTTTCCTTGCAGGAGCCCATGACCAAGGGCATCTGAGTGGTATAAATATGTATCAAGGCGTTTTTGTAGACCAAGTTGTTTTGAGATCACTTTAATTGCTTGTATATTGATCTGTAACCTCGCACTATGTAAAGAAATCCATGTGGACCTCGGGTTCCAGATCCCAGCCCGTGGCTTCCGGATCCCGAATAGATCCTGGGTCGTGGGTTCCGGATTCCAAACTCACCGCTTCCACCAAAATGGATCCTGGGTTCCATCGAAATCTGTGGATTCTGGATTCCTTACAATGGATTTCGGATTCCACACTCTAGATTTCGGATTCCTTCACATTGGACAAGACTTTCTTTGATTAAGTAATCAGATTAAATATTCAGCTGAGTGTCATTGCTCTTATCCCAACAGGAGTCACGATTCTTTCCGTCAGCACCGACAATAACAATCTTCGGTCAGTTCGAAACTACCGAAGTCGCAAGGAGAGTCCGTTCATTTGCTGTGAATCCTACTTATCTCTGGAGAAAAGTTGAAAATTACTCACTATGATTCGCGGTCGTCCTAGTTTAGCCAGTCTAACGACTAGGAAATTACATCGGCTTCATTTTTCGGTGCGCAAATAAAATAAACGATTTGCGTAACATGATTGTTTTATTTTGTTGTATATCTCTCTTTTTCTTTTCAGATTCGGCGAGCCCAGTTGCAAAAATTGATTCTGGACGAGAACAGAAACTACGAGAAGGAGCTCAACGCTCTGGGAAAGTCATTTTACAAGAAAAGAATCTGATACTTCTTAGCACAATCTCATTTTGTTCTTTCTCTTCGGCATTCTGCACTGAACTCGTTATCCCAGTTCAATCCTGGACAAAACCAATATTTGTCTCTCAAACAAAAAAAAAACATTACTTTGACTTTCGATGTTACTCCGGACCCACTAATTTGGAACCGACTCAGCCAAACCGAAAACTCTTCCGGACCAGTGTCCGCTGGAAACTGAGCAAGAACCAACTAAAGCATATTTATAAGTAACCTGCAGTGTCATGCACGTTTTTTATGCTCGCCTAGCCAATAACATGCTGGTATTCCGTGTTATTTAATTTTCGCATATCATTAGGAGTGTTGTGAATAGTACATCTATTATTGAAGATAAATAGAGGATATTACATCGCCGCTTGGAGATACAAAATTTCTCTTCTCGTGTTGAAAAATATTACATGATTGAGCGAAGCATTATTAACACGAGAAGAGAAAGTTCGTATGTCCAAGCGGCCATGTAATATTCTATTTATCGTATTAACACCAATGAAATACAAGATCATTTCACGAAAGACAGCTAAAGGAGCGATTTTTATACGGCGGGTCTAATTTGCAGGTCGCACGTCGCAGGTTGCAGGTCATTGTTTCACCAATAAAATAAAGTATCCTAAACATTCATAAAAGCTAACCGTAGGCCTAAAAACTTTTGTTTAGTCCTAATTAGGCCTAAGGTTAGCTTGTAAGAATGTTTAGGATACTTTCTGTATTGATGAAACAATGACCTACAACACGCGACCTGCGACCTGCAACTTAGACCCGCCGATATTTTTACGTAACCATAAATGTTTTCGCGTGAAAGCCCACTTGGTAGTTGTTTGGTGCTTATGTAATAAAATGTTATATCCTACCATTCCAGAATAAGTCATTCCTCTCCTGTTTGAACGAGCTGCAGGTCTTGCCAATCTTGCTTGAATATAACCCAGGCTATGCCGGAAACGTTGGAAACGATGTTGTCAGGGGGTAGACAACGTTTGGAACTGCATGAGGCCCCGTCCACAAATATCCGGATACATTTGACTGCAAACGCACCTTCCGTCCACACGTATCACGTGAATCAAGCAACCGTATCCGCAAAGATTTGAATCCGCTCTCCAGAGTGTAAACAGTTCGGAAAACGATGCGAATCCGCTATTATGTGGACTCGAATCCGTATACTTAACAAACTCCGTTTTGCTATTTACACAGTGAACATTCAATATGGACGCCAAAACAAATGTATGATTATGCTCTATTGACTACATTCACGGGCAGGAGTCCTGGATACTGGAACAAATTCGGATTCTTTTGGATACGTGTGGACGGGCAAATTCGATTCAAAAACGCTTCGCGTGGACGCGGAAAGTTTTGAAAAGGCAAAGAACAGTTTGGAGATTCAAGTGTGTCCAGCTGCGTGTGGACGGGGTCTGAGTTTTGATCGTTGAAAACGAAGACTTTTGGAAACAATTATTTGAAAAGCCTGCGAAAATTTCGACAAAAGTTGTTTGCATCGTTGTTGAACGTTGTAGCTTGGATAGGTGAAAATGATACGAAAACGATGGTGTGAATGAAAATACTTTATTTTGTTTTTGCCCAGATGAAAACGACAGCTTTTGAAAACGCATTAGTGCGGATGACGCCGTAGAGCACGTCAATTAAATTAATCAGTAGTGTAGCAGCAGTAGCGCTTTTGTCTAGGGTAGCAGCCAATTACATTATGCTATACGAAGGCTGCTACAGCACCCCCAATTAATCCCAAACGGATCAGAAAAGTGAAAATAGTGCAGATAGGTGAAATTAGGTGATTTTTTTTTTTTGCATGTATGTAATCGCGTGATTTTTCTTGTGCAATTTGGAATACTGAAGCAATTGAAATTTTTTTTTTAAAGACCAAGCAATTTTGTTCGTCTTTCAAAAAAAATTACTCGTGTTTATTATTACTTGATTATAGCGACAGAGTCTTAAGAATGGCCGTCTTATCGCTTGAGTGCAATCAAAGAATTCCAAATTGCAGTCGAAATCAGGTGATTACGTACACACTCGGTGATATTTAGGGCATACAACGTTCTCGGTCATTACGATTATATCAACAGCGAAAGGTTGTCCACGAAATTTTTGCGAAGCAAATTTTGCAGTAATCACGATAGTTAACCGCGAAAGTTTCCTATTGAAGGTTTTGTAGTCTAAAAAGCTATAAATAGATGGTTTTCACGTTACGTCATCGTCGCCGTTTGGTGGACGAAAACAAAAGATCTCGTTACCTCTTTTGCTCGTCAACCAACCATTGTGTATTGCAGCATTGTTATCTGTGTCTCTAGAGATTAGTTGGAGACACCTAGTAAGTGGTCAATTTGTATTGACATACAATTGATTGGTATCTGGTTTATGTGGCTTTGTGTAATTATTTCCACGCCCTTGCAAATAGGTGGTGTTCACGTGACGTCATTGCCGCCATGTTGGTGGACGAAAACAAAAGATTTCTCAGTAGCTCCTTTTGTTCATCCCCCAGCAACTGTACATTGCAGCATAGTTGTCTTTGCCTCCGGAAATTGGGAAGAGTAGCGGTACTTTAATAGGGGGAAATTTTAAGCTTAATTAACATTAAGCCCAGGCGAACATTTCGCAGTCAAGAAATTGCGAATTGACTGAGTCCTTCAAATATATTTCGCAATTAATAAACTGCAAAGTGATTTATTTCCTTTGTTGCCCCAGCAGGGAATTTGCCTAGAGGCAAAATCCCGAGGAGGCATTATTGTAGCTTGCCCGTATATAGAGTTACTTAAGGATATCGAATATATACATGGCTAATTTGTACTTACGGAATTAAGAAAATGGATTTCATTTCTCCCTCCTTTTCTGCCTCTCCCTCTCCCTTCTTTGCCCACATAGCTCACACTGATGCTCGTTTTTGTCCCAGCTTTCCACTTTCTATTCCTTTGCCCTGTCCTTCTATTCAAGATACCGCTCGGATTTTTCTGCCATTTTATACATGTCGCTTGCCTTGAACTCCGATCCACTGTAAACCTTCTAGACCACTGAGATAGCGTGTCAAGTTGCTAATGTACACCGTGAAAATGATAGTCACTCAGGCCCGTAAGGGCACCGAGTTATAAAACATGTTAGATTTCATTTTTTTTATTCCTGTGCAGCAAAACTGCACAATAGAAAGCAAGTGGCGGTGTTTTGATTGGGCAATGCACAATAGAAGGCACGTGGCGCTGTTTACATTGGTTATTAAAAGCAAACCACGTAGTCCAAAATTATGGAGAGCTCTGTGATGCGTTGTTGGATTTCTGAAGATCGACATTGCGTTGCTGGCTTAATCAGTTTCTTCTTGGGACGCTCAAAACACATACAAAGAAAGGCATACGCTTTTCACGCTAGATCCACACAAAAAGATGGTCGAGCGTCAGCTTCGAAACGGGTCTTTCCGCGAACTGAATGAAATGGAAATATACTCAAATGCGACGAAATGGACGCAACTATTGAAAGCGATACAAGTCAAAATACTAATTCTTTAATAAGCAGCGAGTACTTTATTGAGAACTACTTTGAAGATGACAGCGACAAAGAAAATAACTCCACAAACAAATGGACGCCATGCTGGAATCTTCTGAAGACAAGGTAAAACATTGGCACAGCAAACAAATGGCCTCACTCGATCTTGTACCATTTTTACCGCGAACAATAAGCCTCCTGTTCAGTGTACCATTGACTACGGAGATAAGTTTTTTGTCTATTGCGTTTTTTTTGTTTTTTTTTTTGTTTTTTTACTGTTAAACAGTTTGTTTCTTTGTAATGGTCTAGCTTATAATCCATTGTTCAACTAGCCATATTAGCGATCGTTTTCATTGCTATCTTGTGTATATAGTTCTGTTCTAAATTTACAAGATTTAATATCATCAGTGGAGACTGCGATAAGCCCTGTAGAAATAATCGTGATATAGTTTGAAAGGCTGTACAGTTATTTTATTCTCAATGATAATTACGACTTGATTCCAAAGGAGAAGTACAGGTCTCGATATGCAAAAGTGTGTTTACTTTAGTTGTGATTTGCGCGTGCATCGACATAGACGTGACCGAGAACCGAGCAAAATTACAGAGAACAGGCTGAGATGTCTAAAGTATTTTATAAAAGCAGAAAAAGGAGGAAACGTGCTCGGACATATTTGGTTAAAAGTGTACCGAGGTCATCCACATTTCATCGTATTACTAGGAGATCACTTGCTCGTAAACACAAGTATGGGAGCAAGCTCAGGTATGCGTTTAAATCTACGCCACTACGTTATTTACATTATACTCAGCGGTTGTTAGCGCTGCGCAGGCTCGCCCGTATGTCTGTTCCACGTGCTCGACATTGCTTTATGTTGTCGTTTTATTAAACCTTCGAGTTAACGAACTGTTTCCTCTATATTTGCGTGGTGGCAGCGCTTTTCCCAGGGGAACCCCTGGAAACCCCTGGACCCCCAGGGGAACCCCAGGGGTCCAGTTCAGTACTCCTTCCAACGCGGACTCTGACACCCTGTGGGCCCTGGAGCGCCAGCTGGATTGCCCTTCTAACATGCCCCGTAAACCCGAAGATGCGTGGCCTCCGCCCCAGCAAATTCAATTTGTCGATCATGCCGTACGCGTTCCCAACACGATCGGCTCCCTCATTCTCCTGAAGAGCAGTGAGCAGTTATGCCAGGTTCGGCACATTCTACCCGTCGAAGCCTCCACCTCCACTTCACCTCCCACCACACGTACTGCTACCTCCCAACATGGTCCGCGCCTCCACCGCCCAACTGTATGGTTTCCCCATAACCCTGGCCTCCCAAATGGCTCGTCAGGCTGATGGAGCTACCCCAATGGATGTCATTGGCGAAGTCCACTGCTCCCTAACCCGCGGACGGTGGACATTTGACTTAGATGCCCCTGGTCATCCGTCAGCTAGACGTCGATATCCTGGCCGGTAATCCCTTCATGACCCGTAACGACATTGGTGTTCGCCCTGCCAAACGTCAGATTGAGATAGGTGACACTGAGATTATCAGCTACAGCTCACCCTCCAGGCATACACGCCAACCAAACATGCGGTGTACACAATCCTTCCTGCTACGCAACCCAAACCGCACAGTCGTCTGCCAGGGGAACAGTTTCAGTACCCCTGGAACCCCAGGGGAACCCCTGGAACCCCCTGGAGCCCCAGGGAAAGCCCCGTTTCCGTGGAATCTTAGGGTTCCAGTTCATTACCCCTTTCGACGCGGACTCCGACACCCTGTGGGCCCTGGAGCCCCGGCTGGATTGCCCTTCTAAGATGCCCCGTAAACTTGAAGATGCGTGGCCTCCGCCCCAGCAAATTCAATCTGTCGATCATGCCGTACGCGTTCTCAACACGACCGGCTCCCCCATTCTCCTGAAGAGCGGTGAGCAGTTATGCCAGGTTCGGCACATTCTACCCGTCGAAGCCACCACCTCCACATCACCTCCTACCACACGTACTGCTGCCTCCCCTTCTCCAGCCATCTGCAAGCCCTTCTCCCCCCGTGTGATCCTTGATCCTGATGGGTGCCTAGATCAGGACATTCGTGACAAATTCATAGCTCTCAATCTGGAGTTTGACGATGTGTTCAATCCCGGTGCAAGCGGTAAAATTGAGGCTGTTGTCAACATCGGCCCCACCCTTCCTCCTCAGCGCAAAGGCAGGCTTCCACAGTACAACAGGATCACCCTCGAGGAATTACAAGACAAGTTCGATGAGCTCGAAGCTGCCGACGTCTTTGCAAAACCTGAGCAAGTCAACGTCCATTTAGAGCACCTGAACACCTCGTTTCTCTTTAAGAAGCCCAATGGTGGTAGCCGGCTCGTGACATCGTTCGGAGAAGTCGCCCAATACAGCAAACCTCAACCCTCCTTAATGCCAAATGTTGACAGTGTGCTGCGTGAAATAGGGAAGTGGAAATACATTGTTATCACCGATTTGCTGAAGAGACAAAAATTGTGTGGTGCGATGAATTACTGCTGGCCTTCAAAACCGCCCAACTTGCATTGGTAGACAACCGGACCATCACCATCCCCCAGCCTCAAGACGCCTTATGGATAGTGACTGACGGCTCCGTCAAGAATAAAGGCATCTCAGCCACACTTTACGTACACCGAAATGGCTTGCTGCTCTTAGCTGGGTTCTTCAGCGCCAAGCTTCGTAAGCATCAAGTGACTTGGTTGCCCTGTGAGATTGAAGCCTTGGCTATTGGCGCGGCAATTAGACATTTTGCCCCCTATATCATTCAATCCCCACACACAACCGATGTACTCACCGACAGCAGAGTGTTCAGGCTTACGAAAAGCTCAAGAGAGGAGAATTCTCAGCCAGCTCAAGGGTCACCACCTTCCTGTCAACAGTCAGCCGCTATTCTGTCCACATACCTCATATCGCCGGAGTTGAGAACCTACCCTCTGATTTTGCAAGCCGTAACCCAAAGGAATGTTTGGACTCTAGATACCAAATTTGCAAATTTATCGTCGAACTCGAGGATTCCGTTGTTCGCAGCCTCTCTGTTAGTGATGTCTTTCAAGGTTCTGTCAAGATGCCCTTCACTAGCTGTGCTGCCTGGCAGGCTACCCAGCTGGAGTGCCCTCACCTTCGGAGGACACACACACCTTAGCCAAGGTACCCGACCCTCTAAGAAGGCCACCAAAATTATTGATGTGAAACGCTACCTTAAGGATGTCGTAATCGCCGCTGACGGCCTTCTCATTGTGTGAGACCATCAACCCTTCCAACCCCCTCGTGAGCGCCGTCTTAGACGGCCTATTAACAGCTCTTCACATCCGGTTTAGCCACCCGTCAAAGTACCAAACAAAGCGTCTCTTCAGCCGATACTTCTTCGCTCTAGATGTTGACAAAGCCATCGACCTTGTATCTTTCTCCTGTCACATCTGTGAGTCCGTGAAATCAATCCCTAAACACTTTCAGCCCCAGTCAAGCGTAGAAGCTCCTCGGTCCATTGGCGTCTCATTCGCTGCTGATATTGCCCGACGTCACCGACAATTAATCCACGTACTAAGAGAGACTGTCTCCTCGTACACTTTAACCACCCTTGTCAAGAGCGAGAAACATGAGGATCTCCGCAACGCCCTCATAGTTTTATGTTCCCAGCTGCGTCC
>NC_090876.1:16372546-16375046 GCF_036669935.1 Montipora foliosa
ACTTGGATTGTTGAAGCTCTCCTCTTGTGAAGGTGAGGTTTATTTTTCCACTTTTGTGTTTGAATAGTGCTGTGCAAGGATATGCCTCAGACTGAGACTTCACTTTGAGCCAATTGCAACAACGCAACCATGAGAGCAACTCAAAGATGCGTTAGATTTCGGTGTGGGAAATTGAATTGGTGTGACCTTTGTTGGCCAATCATGAGGTGGTAGTTGGCACACAAGTGTCATGCCCTTTGAGATGTTGTTTGTCACGGTGGAATCGCTTCCAGAAAGTTTGAAATTTGATCCCTATAGTTTTCGGATCACTAGACTTTCAGCTAGGAAATCTGAACAAATCAAACATTTTTAGCGGATAAAAATATCCCTGTATCTGCCGTTTTAATACTAAAATACGTTTAACAATGCTATGTTTAAGTGGTTTTGAACTGTATTCTCGTTGGGTACCCCGTGAAACATGTCCGCAAGTAAAAGCAGGACAACAAATTTCAGCGAGGAGGAACAATTTCTCCTTGTGGAACTTGGGCAACGTTTCAAGAGATTGAAAACAAGGGTTGTGATAACGAGAGCTTCAGTGAAGAAAAAAGAAAAGGCATCGAATGCAATTCCTATGTGCAGACTGTAGAATACCAGGAACAGATTCAACTAGATCAGCCGGATTAATCACAACAAAAATCTTTTAATGTCAAACACCGCTCAACGCACCCGTTTTACACTGCACTCTTCATGTACGACTTTCCGAAGTATAGCAACACACTGTTTATGTAACCTACACGAAACATCCTACACAGACCGCCTTTACCCAGTAAACCTGAGTGGAAATCACATGCAAGTGAAGGCACTGTTGGAAGAAAATTAAATTACAGACGAAAAAAGAGTCGGACAAACGCCCACAGAACTCACTCATGAAACTTTACTTTTGATTAATGCAAATTTGGAGGCCAAAAAATGAATTGTGAATTACGTTTAGGAATCAGTGTCTTGAAACTTTGTGAATTACCTTAAAAGCTCCATTTATCGATGCACCGAATAAAATGCCAGTCACTCGTTGAAAATTTGCTCTAGCGTAGAAAGATTCTTCTCAACGGTAAGAGGGAAACCCTTTTGTGACTTCAAAACTGTCCCTCAATATTTGTTCAAAATGAATTATTAATTGCTTTCAAACGAAAATCGTCATTATGGTACTGTTCAAGAGGACTTTTCCTGTCCCTTAAATTATGAACTCTATGACGCAATTGATGACTGGCTCATGGACGTAACAGTCTGTATCTTACAATATCACTCGGGTAACCTGTCTACAAAAAGGTTTAGCTGGCTTTGTTAGTTAATCGATGGCTAAGTCCCGTCTAACCCTTGACTAAGCTAAACTTTGTCTAAATAACAGAAGCCTTCTGCAAACTGTGGTTTAGAGCAAGGATATTATAATCAGGGTATGAACGTCGTTTAAATAATGGGTCATAAGGCTCTCCAAATGACTAAAGAGAAAGCTCTTCCTTTTTCATGAAAATTGCAAACGATTATAATTCATGTCTTCTTGGGTAAGTGTTAATAATTGCGGCGTGACTTGGGCAATTTTAAAATCCAAGGTCTTAGCTAGGGGTGGGGGGGGGGGGGGGGAGGTCCTGGGGTGCCCATGACCTTCCCTTTGTAAGCCTTTAAGCAAACAACCTACAATATTCAGGCCTGGGTTGTTCAAAAGGTGGATAGCGCTATCCACCGGATAAATCACTAACAAAACCAATTGAGTTATCCAGTGGATAGTGATTTATCCACTGGATAGCGCTAGCCACCTTTTGAACAACCGGGGCCAGGTGGCGGAAACGCCACACTCTGGTGAGTACTCTGTTTGACACAGTGTGACGACCCCCCCCCCCGGTTTGAAAAATACTGGCTATGCCCTTGAAATCTTTGGAAAAATATGGTTGATAATGAATCCCAGGTTTATTTTACAAGGAAACATTCGACAATTACTCAATGCCAAAATTAATTAATTACAAAGAAACAACTTTCTCTTGCCTTTGCGAAAGTCGGCCGGCCAGCTGCCTCAAAAAAGAAGGCACCAATAACATTCCTGGTTATATCAGGCATAACATAGTATGGTTATTGTTATATAAATTCTCAGTTAAGATAAGACGTCGGCTCTTTGGTAGCTTCTACATCAAAAAAAAAAAATAAAATAAAATAAATAAATAAATAAATAAAGGCAAAATATTAGGTACTAACCTAACGGTTACTGGCCCCTACATTCCTCAGTTAGTAAATTTTAAGTCTTACGTTCTTAAACTAAAAATGAAGGAAGATTATCTGGTTTATCGCCGACTTAAATTTTTACATTTTGTTGACTATGCAATCATGGTCTTTCAGCGTTCATTACTGATTTTTAGAAGATCGAAGAGAATACGATGAGCGGCTTATGGCAATGATGCAAAATATGTAAACAACATTCCCCTTTCCCTAGCCTGCGTAGCAAGCGTTCCTGTTCGACACCAGAGCTTCGAAA
>NC_090876.1:16395046-16397546 GCF_036669935.1 Montipora foliosa
GGCATAAAGCTTTACTGGGCCTTTTAAGGAACACTTCTCTGGCCAGCCTCTATTACAGCAAGCCATGATCGAGGGTCTCAATGGGGTTAACTGTTTAGCGTATAATGATGGTTTTTTGGTATCGTAACCGTATAAACTTCAAAATATTAACTGACTAACGTATAATGAAAAAATGATTTTTTAGCGTATGCAGTTCGTGCGGCCTAAAGGATGCAGACTTTCTAGGATAAATGACTACATTTTGAGATGGAAACTAAATTTCAGTTAACTTTAACTTCGTTTTAACACCTTTGGAGACCCTCTGTTACCATAATTTTTCGTGTTTTTGTCTTTTGCGTGTCTCGTTGGAGATTGCATTACTTGTGATCGAGGTCATCTGAGCCTGCGCTTTTCCCGCGGTTTACTTTTGCAGACCTTACAGATAAAACATGGCTGCCATTGGTGCCGTCGTTTCTTTCTACAAGAGTTCAGCAGTGATTGAACGTTTAAGATCGAGAATTTCGTTTTGAGATGAGTTGAAAAGTTTGACTATGTTCAGACGCCATCTGGAAAATTTTCTAGGCCTCAAGGACAAAGCGAGGGAGCTTGGAGTTAATAGCTTTGAGTTGAAGTTGTTTCGTTTGACGAAGTCGACAGGGGCAAATGACGGCCAAAATTATGCCATTTATACTCAAGAACAGTGGGATATGGAGAGGCCACTACTCCTCGAAAGTTCTGGGAGTGAACTGAACAGTAAGTAAACGAATTTTTACATTAATTCTGACCATTAGACTCATAAGGCTGTGAGACGTTTGAAGGACTTAAAGCAGCAACGTTAGGTGCATAGAGCGCATATTGAAAGTTTGTCCACCGTGATCTGTTTTAATATTCCTCAGTCGTACCAATCCCTGTTTATTTCTGACTTATTATGAATATTATTAATTTTTTATTGCTTTGCTTTCTTGGACTTTGTTAGTAAGTTATTATTTTGAGTTTCACTTCAATTTGATAATCATGCATCTTGTCTATCAGAGAAATTGCTTAAAATATCTTGATATTTACATTGTTTAATGCTTCCTGATTTTAGTTCATGTTGTTGAAAAGATTACAACTTTGGGATCTAAGACTATTGTTGTTGATGTCCATAAGGGAAGAAAACGTGGTGATAAATCAAGTCAACCAATTCGGTCAAAGACTCCCCATTGCAATGATATGCCCGCAATGGTCCAGAGTAAAGACACCAAAAGGAAGATGGAAGCAAGCGAGGACAAAGCCATTAAAGAGAAAATCCGTAAAGCAGAAACAGTTTCTCGAAATGAACGTCAGAAGAAAGAGCTGGCAGTTTTTAATACAGGCAGGATTCCCCTTTTTTGATCTTTTCTGTGTTTTTTTTTCTTTTTCTTGCATAAGATTTGTTTCACTTGCGTTTGTTTGTGCTCTTTTTTGCAGATTTGAATAAGCTTGCTGGTAGTAGTGCCATAGACGAGTTGAATGTAAAATGTGGGGTGTGTAAAGGAATAAAAGTGATTGCTGGAGACCGTACTGTTTCTGGAAAAGTACAGCACTTCCTCAAAAGTAGATTTTCTTAAAAAAAAGACACTACAAATTCAGAGGCAATCAACATATAGAAACTTTACTCATAATAATGTTAAAGCTCTATGAGATTTTATAGATTCTTATTCATCTGTTTTCTGCTATTTAGATCACTTTGAGAAGTGCTGGGAAAATATGAGAGGCTGAAAAAAGTGCATCTGGATCCAGAACACATGACAGCAAAGTCGATCGAAAATAATGTGATGTACGTTTTAGGCAAAGAAGACTTTTAATTCATGATCATGTAAATTTTGATTGATCTCTAGAAAGATGAAATCATCGCCAGCAGAAGTGAAGTAGAAAACAAGTAAGTTGAGTGCTCTCTATCATCTTTGAGAAGGAAAAGTGGCGCGAGTTTCATGGTGGGATGACTACTTGATTTCGTGTCTTGTTTACGTGATCATTACCTTTGTGCTTTCTTATTGTGTTGAAAGGGTACACTTAACGTTGACTACGCACGCGTTACCCGTTCCAGCGAATCCAGCCTACCTAGAGGTCACGTCATACCGAAACGAGGGGTTGTACATCATTTGCATGACACTAGTGATGCGAGATGAGATTTCGCTCTGGTACAGAAATCCGGTGGAGTGAACTGAAGCCTGTATGACTCGTTCCAGTATGACATTTTCTTGAGGGTATCATGTAAATTAAAGGAACACAGAGTGGGACACGAGAGGGAACTGGAGTGAACTCGATCCTGGACGAAATTAGCCCCGGTGGCTCAGTTGGTTGAGCACCGGGCTGTCACGCGGGAGGTCGTGAGTTCAACTCCGGCCGGACCAACACTCAGGGTCTTTAAGTAATGATCCGTGTAAGGTGGATAGCAATTTCCTTTGTTATGCGGCAACGGGGCTTTCCCCACATAGGAATGTTATCATTTTTACACAGAGAATGCATAAACCTACAGGAAAGCCGTTAACGCAATAAA
>NC_090876.1:16402546-16407546 GCF_036669935.1 Montipora foliosa
TTTTTGTAGACCAAGCTGTTTTGAGATCACTTTAATTGCTTGTATATTGATCTGTAACCTCGCACTATGGAAAGAAATCCATGTGGACCTCGGGTTCCAGATCCCAGCCCGTGGCTTCCGGATCCCGAATAGATCCTGGGTCGTGGGTTCCGGATTCCAAACTTACCGCTTCCACCAAAATGGATCCTGGGTTCCATCGAAATCCGTGGATTCTGGATTCCTTACAATGGATTTCGGATTCCACACTCTAGATTTCGGATTCCTTCACATTGGACAAGACTTTCTTTGATTAAGTAATCAGATTAAATATTCAGCTGAGTGTCATTGCTCTTATCCCAACAGGAGTCACGATTCTTTCCGTCAGCACCGACAATAACAATCTTCGGTCAGTTCGAAACTACCGAAGTCGCAAGGAGAGTCCGTTCATTTGCTGTGAATCCTACTTATCTCTGGAGAAAAGTTGAAAATTACTCACTATGATTCGCGGTCGTCCTAGTTTAGCCAGTCTAACGACTAGGAAATTACATCGGCTTCATTTTTCGGTGCGCAAATAAAATAAACGATTTTCGTAACATGATTGCTTTATTTTGTTGTATATCTCTCTTTTTCTTTTCAGATTCGGCGAGCCCAGTTGCAGAAATTGATTCTGGACGAGAACAGAAACTACGAGAAGGAGCTCAACGCTCTGGGAAAGTCATTTTACAAGAAAAGAATCTGATACTTCTTAGAACAATCTCGTTTTGTTCTTTCTCTTCTCCATTCTGCACTGAACTCGTTATCCCAATTCAATCCTGGCCAACAAACCAATATTTGTCTCTCAAACAAAAAAAAAAAAACATTACTTTGACTTTCGATGTTACTCCGGACCCACTAATTTGGAACCGACTCAGCCAAACCGAAAACTCTTCCGGACCAGTGTCCGCTGGAAACTGAGCAAGAACCAACCAAAGCATATTTATAAGTAACCTGCAGTGTCATGCGCGTGTTTTATGCTCGCCTAGCCAATAACATGCTGGTATTCCGTGTTATTTAATTTTTGCATATCATTAGGAGTGTTGTGAATAATACATCTATTATTTAAGATAAATAGAGGATATTACATGACCGCTTGGAGATACAAAATTTCTCTTCTCGTGTTGAAAAATATTACATGATTGAGCGAGGCATTATTAACACGAGAAGAGAAAGTTCGTATGTCCAAGCGGCCATGTAATATTCTATTTATTGTATAAACACCAATGAAATACTAGATCATTTCACGAAAGACAGCTAAAGGAGCGATTTTTATACGGCGGGTCTAATTTGCAGGTCGCACGTCGCAGGTTGCAGGTCATTGTTTCACCAATACAATAAAGTATCCTAAACATTCATAAAAGCTAACCGTAGGCCTAAAAACTTTTGTTTAGTCCTAATTAGGCCTAAGGTTAGCTTGTAAGAATGTTTAGGATACTTTCTGTATTGATGAAACAATGACCTACAACACGCGACCTGCGACCTGCAACTTAGACCCGCCGATTTTTTTACGTAACCATAAATGTTTTCGCGTGAAAGCCCACTTGGTAGTTGTTTGGTGCTTATGTAATAAAATGTAATATCCTACCATTCCAGAATAAGTCATTCCTCTCCTGTTTGAACGAGCTGCAGGTCTTGCCAATCTTACTTGAATATAACCCAGGCTATGCCGGAAACGTTGGAAACGATGTTGTCAGGGGGTAGACAACGTTTGGAACTGCGTGAGGCCCCGTCCACAAATATCCGGATACATTTGACTGCAAACGCACCTTCCGTCCACACGTATCACGTGAATCAAGCAACCGTATCCGCAAAGATTTGAATCCGCTCTCCAGAGTGTAAACAGTTCCGAAAACGATGCGAATCTGCTATTATGTGGTCTCGAATCCGTATACTTAACAAACTCCATTTAGCTATTTACACAGTGAACATTCAATATGGACGCCAAAACAAATGTATGATTATGCTCTATTGACTACATTCACGGGCAGGAGTCCTGGATACTGGAACAAATTCGGATTCTTTCGGATACGTGTGGACGGGCAAATTCGATTCAAAAACGCTTCGCGAGGACGCGGAAAGTTTTGAAAAGGCAAAGAACAGTTTGGGGATCAAGTGTGTCCAGCTGCGTGTGGACGGGGTCTGAGTTTTGATCGTTGAAAACGAAGACTTTTGGAAACAATTATTTGAAAAGCGTGGGAAAATTTCGACAAAAGTTGTTTGCATCGTTGTTGAACGTTGTAGTTTGGATAGCTGAAAATGATACGAAAACGATGGTGTGAATGAAAATACTTTATTTTGTTTTCGCCCAGATGAAAACGACAGCTTTTGAAAACACATTAGTGCGGATGACGCCGTAGAGCACGTCAATAGACCATTTCCAAGTTCATGTCTGCCTCCTCTTCAAAGCGAGTCCAAGTGCAAACTTTTTGTCATGGTAATTACTTCTACTTTACATATGAATGAAAACTAATTTTCATAAGAAAAACTTCGCACTTAGACTCTCTTTGAAGAGGAGGCAGACACGAACTCGGAAATGGCCTATTGAATTAATCAGTAGTGTAGCAGCAGTAGCGCTTTTTTCTAGGCTAGCAGCCGATTACATTAAACTATACGAAGGCTGCTACAGCACCCCCAATTAA
Source organism: Montipora foliosa (assembly GCF_036669935.1). Classification (NCBI taxonomy): domain Eukaryota; kingdom Metazoa; phylum Cnidaria; class Anthozoa; order Scleractinia; family Acroporidae; genus Montipora; species Montipora foliosa. The sequence continues at coordinate 16,405,201 of NC_090876.1, forward strand.
TCCCAAACGGATCAGAAAAGTGAAAATAGTGCAGATAGGTGAAATGAGGTGATTTTTTTTTGCATGTATGTAATCGCGTGATTTTTCTTGTGCAAGCACTTGAAATTTTCTTCAAAGACCAAGCAATTTTGTTCGTCTTTCAAAAAAATTACTCGTGTTTATTAATAATTGATTATAGCGACAAAGTCTTAAGAATGGCCGTCTTATCGCTTGAGTGCAATCAAAGAATTCCAAATTGCAGTCGAAATCAGGTGATTACGTACACACTCGGTGATATTTAGGGAATACAACGTTCTCGGTCATTACGATTATATTAACAGCGAAAGGTTGTCCACGAAATTCTTGCGAAGCAAATTTCGCAGTAATCACGATAGTTAACCGCGAAAGTTTCCTCATTAAGGTTTTGTAGTCTGAAAAGCTATAAATAGATGGTTTTCACGTTACGTCATCGTCGCCGTTTGGTGGACGAAAACAAAAGATCTCGTTACCTCTTTTGTTCGTCAACCAACCATTGTGCATTGCAGCATTGTTATCTGTGTCTCTAGAGATTAGTTGGAGACACCTAGTAAGTGGTCAATTTGTATTTGATTGGTATCTGCTTTATGTGGCTTTGTGTAATTATTTCCACGCCCTTGCAAATAGGTGGTGTTCACGTGACGTCATCGCTGCCATGTTGGTGGACGAAAACAAAAGATTTCTCAGTAGCTCCTTTAGTTCATCCACCAGCAACTGTACATTGCAGCATAGTTGTATTTGCCTCTGGAAATTGGGAAGAGTAGCGGTACTTGAATAGGGGGAAATTTTAAGCTTAATTAACATTAAGCCCAGGCTAACAGGGGAACCCCTGGAACCCCCTGAAACCCCAGGGGAACCCCAGGGGTCCAGTTCAGTACCCCTTCCGACGCGGACTCTGACACCCTGTGGGCCCTGGAGCGCCGGCTGGATTGCCCTTCTAACATGCCCCGTAAACCTGAAGATGCGTGGCCTCCGCCCCAGCAAATTCAATTTGTCGATCATGCCGTACGCGTTCCCAACACGACCAGCTCCCTCATTCTCCTGAAGAGCAGTGAGCAGTTATGCCAGGTTCGGCACATTCTACCCGTCGAAGCCTCCACCTCCACTTCACCTCCCACCACACGTACTGCTACCTCCCAACATGGTCCACGCCTCCACCGCCCAACTGTATCGTTTCCCCATAACCCCTGATGGGTGCCTAGATCAGGACATTCGTGGCAAATTCATAGCTCTCAATCTGGAGTTTGACGATATGTTCAATCCCTCCATCTCTAAATACAACGATGCAAGCGGCAAAATTGAGGCTGTTGTCAACATCGGCCCCACCCTTCCTCCTCAGCGCAAAGGCAGGCTTCCACAGTACAACAGGAACACCCTCGAGGAATTACAAGACAAGTTCGACGAGCTCGAGGCTGCCGGAGTCTTTGCAAAACCTGAGCAAGTCAACGTCTATTTAGAGCACCTGAACACCTCGTTTCTCGTTAAGAAGCCCAATGGTGGTAGCCGGCTCGTGACATCCTTCGGAGAAGTCGCCCAATACAGCAAACCTCAACCCACCCATGTTGACAGTGTGCTGCGTGAAATAGGGAAGTGGAAATACATTGTTATCACCGATTTGCTGAAGAGACAAAAATTGTGTGGTGCGATGAATTACTGCTGGCCTTCAAAACCGCACAACGTGCATTGGTAGACAACCGGACCATCACCACCCCCCAGCCTCAAGACGCCTTATGGATAGTGACTGACGGCTCCGTCAAGAATAGAGGCATCTCAGCCACACTTTTTCGTACACCGAAATTGCTCGCTGCTCTTAGCTGGGTTCTTCAGCGCCAAGCTTCGTAAGCATCAAGTGACTTGGTTTCCCTGTGAGATTGAAGCCTTGGCTATTGGCGCGGCAATTAGACATTTTGCCCCCTATAATCCCCACACACAACCGAGGTACTCACCGACAGCAGAGTGTTCAAGCTTACGAAAAGCTCAAGAGAGGAGAATTCTCAGCCAGCTCAAGGGTTACCACCTTCCTGTCAACAGTCAGCCGCTATTCTGTCCACATGCCTCATATCGCCGGAGTTGAGAACCTACCCTCTGATTTTGCAAGCCGTAACCCAAAGGAATGTTTGGACTCTAGTTGCCATATTTGCAAATTTATCGTCGAACTCGAAGATTCCGTTGTTCGCAGCCTCTCTGTTAGTGATGTCCTTCAAGGTTCTGTCAAGATGCCCTTCACTAGCCGTGCTGCCTGGCAGGCTACCCAGCTGGAGTATCCTCACCTTCGGAGGACACACACACCTTAGCCAAGGTACCCGACCCTCTAAGAAGGCCACCAAAATT
>NC_090876.1:16410046-16430046 GCF_036669935.1 Montipora foliosa
AATGGCTAATACGCTTTGCAAAATGTGAAAAAATTAACCGGAATCCACGATCGAGTTTGTCAAGAAAGCGACAACAATGCGTGCAAAATTTCTACGAGGAGCGAAAATGAAGACCGCTGACCAAGGAGTGACTGCCCAACTTAATTCCCCCGGTAGGGGATGCGAAGACCGTGACTTCCAGCGAATTCCCCGCCTACCGGGGAACCAAAATGGAGTCTATATGAGGTGAAAGTCCCCGCAATCAAATTTTAGTTTGTTTTTGTATCTCGTAGATGTTAAGATTTCCAATTACAAACTCTGTTTTGATTGGTCACTATAATAGTTCCGTTTTACAAGATAATTCATGGCTATTCTGTTATTGACTATACCGCATATGTGGATCTGACTGGCCCAACAAGAGTTAGAAGTAACCATGACTTTAAAATTAGGCCTAAAGCAGCGAGGACAAACTATTTTAAATTTTCATTTTTTAACCGTTACGTTAATGACTGGAACTCTTTACCAAACTCAGTTATGTCTGCTTGCAGCTTAAACTCGTTTAAAACTTTACTACTTAATTATCTTTGTAAATAGATGTTTCTTTTAGTTTTCGTAACCAAAGTGAAATTATATATTAGATATACTATTCTTAATTGCTTTATCTTTTATTTTTGGAGGGCAGTTTTTATATGAAAATTCAGTTTCCCCCTATTGCTTTCCTTTACCTATTGTACTGTTGTATACATGCTTTGTTTCGTACATTTGTAAGAAGCTTTATTAAACTTTAACTTAAACTTAAACTTACACCATCGTATTTTTGGAGGCCAGAGTTTAGGCTGTGTAGCCTCTTGTTATTTTGAATTCTGACCGACTATTTATATAACAATGATAAGTAATTATATACACGTGCCGTGCCGAGCACCTACAATGCGTAAGTTGCAGTTCAGAGATCCCTGTTTAACAACTCTTGAAACAACCCCATCCCTTCAATAATGCTAACCATGCCGTCCCCACGCCGTTGTTAAATTAAAAAAAAAAAAAAAAACGGTGGCCACATTGAGGAAAAAATTGGCCTTGTCTTTCCTTTAGTTTCTGTTTCGACTGGTACACCATCGTGTCTGCCATTATCAAACCGTCTACTCACAACGCCCTTTCATATTCGGTACTGATTTGTTCTCTCCCCGCTTCAACATCAATTGCTCCGTTTGTATACTATCCTTAACAGCGGAGGCAGCTGTAGCGTCAACTATTACTAGTGTAGATACAGAAACATTTCGCCATTCATTAAATCCAAATCGCACTACTTTTTGCACCAAATGGCACCACTTCCTCAGCCAATGAGAAAGGAACACTAAAGCAAAACAACCAATCAAATTTCAAGGCTCGTTTAAGGTAACCAATCAAATTGGAAGAAAATGAAAGTCAAAGAAAACCATGATCGTGTGGCGAATTTTGCAACGTTTGTTCCAAACTGGATCATGCAATAAAATATTGGTACTGACTAAAATCCTGCATTTTAGCGATTAAATAATTGTTGTGTGATTTCTTAATGGACATAATAAAGTGGTAATTCAAGTGACTGTAGTGTAATTTTGGTCTGACATCATACTTGTGATTTCAAATCAAACTCCCGCTGCGCCCTCGTTCGATTTTGAAATCACAGGAATGATTTTAGACCAAATGGCACTCCACTCGGTTCAATTACGATTGTTAATCAATTGTGAAGTGACTGAAGTCCCTTGTGCATAGATAGGTGGAGAAATGTTTTGCAAGTTAATTAGTCCTTCAAATTACTAACATTGATTTCGTAGTTAATAAACCACGAAGTGCTTGTTTCCTTGATGTATCTAGAGAAACATTTTGCGATTAATAAACTGTGAAGCAGTTTGCGTCTGTAATGTATGGAGAGACTCCTTTGTCTCTATATAGAAGAGCACATAAATACAAAATGTTTACTTATCGATACCAAACAAACAATTCACTGAGTGTCAAAGATGCGAAATATTGTGTTTGTCTACAAAATGGAATTACTGCAAAATTGCAGTTGTCAAAGTACTAAGTACCGCTTTCAATAGAGCCTATTGTCGACTTCTTCACGCCAAAATTGATCTTATGGCTTTACATTTTATTTCCATTACATCAAATGAAAAACCGCATCAAATATCGTGACGTTCTTCTATAACAGTTAAGAACCGACAACACGTCGTAATTCGACGAGAAAGGCAAAAAAAAAAAAGAAAAAAGAAAAAGCAACGACAAAAACAACAACAAAAATAGCCTATCATTTTCAATAACAGTGTTACCCACAGCATAAGAAGACAGTGACTGAATAGTCTTGTTGCAATAAAATAGTATATTATACTGAACTATATAGACAAATTATTCTCGGGATTTCACTAATTTTAAAAAAACTTAGGCCTAACCAACATAATCGCCAACAATTTCTATCCAATGGGATTAACCGTGTTGGAAAAGGGTTTAAATATAAAGTTTCTGAGTTCTCGTTAACGCCAGCAATAAATCAAAGGATTAAGAAGTGAGTTGATCATCAAAGAACTCCAAGTTATTTCGCTCACAAGATGGACTCTGTTTTGGAAAAAATCGAAATATCTGGCCACAAAGTACATATTTCCGGGTAACAAGCACAGCCCAACAGCACCGACTACTAACACAGTTGTTTTTAGGGCTTTGCAATCCTTTAAGAATCTTTCTACATATTCTTGCGAAAGCTGTTGAGCTTTAATCATCTTTTGATGCCGACGAGTTTCAAAGTAAAGGACAACGTAAGAAGAGGTAACAAAAACAACACACACGTTTAAAATATGAGAAAGAAATATAAAATAAAGAAGGCTTGTTTTGTCCATTGCATACACCCCTATGCGGCACAAAGCACTATATGTCCAACAGAACAAGATCGCTAGCTTGATGTTTCTTTTGGTGAGTATGTAAGGGTAGCGATAAGGAAATTTTATCGCCACCAGTCTCTCGCAAACAACTATCATGAGATGAAGACTCGAGGAATAAGCCAATAAGGCAAAGAAGAACGCTTGCAAATCGCGGAAGACGGCAACAATGTCTGCGGCACCAACTAACAGGCTTACATTCCATATAACTGACGATGGCTGAGACGTCAGACCTTTCAAGACGTCAGTGACTGCCAAACATGCTAACAAAACGTTCGCGTTGCTCTGAAGCCGTGGTCGTCTTTTTACAGCAATTATCACCAAAGCATTCAGTCCAACTGTGAATGGACATGTGATGATATTGATGATTATGTTAATGGAAAGGAAAGCTACACTGACGGTGTCTTGTGTTTTGTCTTGCATCGTGGAATTCGTCTCTTTGCCTGTGTTTGTTAAATTGGAGCTCGTGGCAGTAAAGTTCACCATTTTACTAGACAATATATAATGTTGATCACTGTGTGTAGGGTGCGTCGCAGTTTATAGTTGTGGTGGGCTCGCCTCATAGGATCAGATATTAATTAAGAATCCAATTCTGAAATTCATTGGTTCATTCTTGGGAAGGATACATCAAAAGTCGAGACACCTGCAAAATTTTCCAAGAGTCTCCGCCTTGTCTTCCAGAACCCGGTTTCCTTTCAAGTTAATCAGTCCTTCAAATTACTAACATTGATTTCGTAGTTAATAAACCACGAAGTGCTTGTTTCCTTGATGTATCTAGAGAAGCATTTTGCGATTAATAAACTGTGAAGCAGTTTGCTTCTGTAATGTAGGGAGAGACTCTTTTCTCTATGTACAGGAGCACATAAATACAAAATGTCTACTTATCGATACCAAACAAACAATTCACTGAGTGTCAAAGATGCAAAATATTGTTTGTCTACAGAATGGAATTACTGCAAAATTGCAGTTGTGAAAGTACTGAGTACCGCGTTCAATAGAGCCTATTGTGGACTTCTTCACGCCAAAATTGATCTTATGGGTTTACGTTTTATTTGCATTAGATCAAATGAAAAACCGCATCAAATATCGTGACGTCATGCGGCCTCGGATCGGTTTTAACAAAGGCGTCAATGGCACCGCCGTTTAATGGCCATAATTCTATCATTATAGTTTGACTCTGACAAAAAGCAGGGTTTTCGAGTTTACAAAGCAAAACTGCTGTTTGGCGATCTTTTAACGAGTCCCAAACTCAGTCTTACCGATGTACTCACGATCTCAGTCATTTCACGGGATAGAGCGGTAAATGGCATCAGTTTTTTGTTCCATCAGAACAAGATCTTCGGGTTTGGTTTAAACTTAAGACAAGTTTATTTCAAAAATCGTATTATTAATTTTTTTTTTTACTTTATTACTTTCTTCATTATACGATTATTTTATATACTTCTTACCACAGTAAATATAATCATGATAAGTCCGCATAATTTTTAAACATTGTAAATAACCTTATTGTTAATTTTAAGCGCCTAAGATCATCTACTTATGGATCATGCGCTATATAAGTACTTGAATTTAACTTTTTTGTGACATATTCTTTGTTTTGAATCTCAATGATTCGCTTTTTATGTGCTGTATGATTTGTACTTTTTCTGCCATTATAATTGTTCCAATTTGTACTTCACGTTCAATTACATATTTCCTAAAATAAATTTGGGTCGACTATTTTCATAACATTTCGAATTTCTCAATCGCTCTTAGCCGGCTAACTTTTTCCCTAACAAGAGAGCAACAACTTAAGTTGACAATACGAGCGAATTCAAAGTTGTGCATTTTTTTTTAATTTGACGGGAGATAGTCGTACTTCTTATCTGGCTGACACCAAACTTCAGTATCTTAAACAGTTAAATAAGGAAACCTTCGCCAATTACTTCTTCGATTGAATTCAATAAACTCTACGGATAATGCCAACGAAATCACTTCAGATATTTTTTCGAATTTGAAAATCATTTCCCGCTTTTTTCAAAAACGCACACAAGCCTCCCAAAAATACAAAATAAAAATAACATAAAATTGAAATGCCAGCAGGCAAGGAAATGGTCGATCAAACCTATGTACTCGGTGTTTTTCAATTAATATGTGCTGGACATTGGGATGCCTTCATATTATTTTACATGTAATTATGTAGGTAAATGAAAGTAAAATATGCAAGGAAAGGATGGGCAATAACAAACAACATTTATTTTCAATTTCCCTCAACGTTTATTTGATACGTAGCCTCCCACGCAGACGCACTCGGGGAACACGTGGCGAATCCCTATTTGATACGCTACCTATTGAAAAGCAAATTTACTTAATTATGGAAAATGCCTTGAAAATATGATAGGGAACATTAACCAGAAGGCAACATTTCGTCATCATGTTTTTGATTCACGTGCGTGGTTCTTTCTACGGTACCTTGAAATGCCATAAAATAGGAGCAAAAGTCGGTTATTGTATTCGGATCCCCGGGCTGATTATTATTAATAACTGTTGTAAATATATGATTGAAGATTGTTTGAAAATGTTCTTACCGACAGGCTATGCTTTTGCTTTGTGAGGTTGCTTCTAGCAGTTTGTGGGCCGAGTCTGTCGCCCAGCTGTTTCTCATTTGTCTCTGACAAAGCGTCGCCCCTGTTTCAATTTCTGTCCCAGGAATTATGATTTTCTATGAGATACTATAATCTTTGATTTTTAAAGTGAAAGGAATCGCTGTAAATGTTCAAAAATTACTCACCTTCAATCCGGCGCTATGCCTAAACAGCTACCTTGCCTGCTCGGTTGAGCACTACTGATACCACCTTGCGCGCTCGGTTAAAAGAAAGGAAAGGAAGGGAAAGGAAAGAAACTTTATTTAAGTGTCTAATCTTCTAGCGCCGATGAGCACTAATCGGGGACACTGCAAATTGAAATTAACAAGTTAACGCAAATCAAATCAAATCAAATTTTGGTTTTTGAGCAAATCGAGATTGCTTTCCTCTACACAATTAATATCTGCCAACTTACATATTATCCCCTTTTTACGCGGGGGCTGCTAGGCTGGCTCCTCGGTGGGAGAAGCAATGTCAATGGAAACCATTGACTCAATTTGTCGTACCAAATATTACTCGAAAGTAAACAAGTGCAACAGCGCTGCTACGAGCCCATAATATTCAAATAGTTTGTCATTGATTAATTTTAAATTTCATGTACCTTTATTAGATCTTTAGAAAAATGTTTGGACGGTTAAGTTAGGAGGCAAAGCGAAAGGACACGTAACCCCTACTAGGTTCACCAACCTTATATTTCTTATGGAACTTTCTGCCAAGATTTCAATGTCCTACATTGCTTTCTATAAATAAATAAATAAATAAATCAATCAATCAATCCTTAAAATGTTCACTGAGGAATGATCATACAAGTAAAACACTAGTGTTTTTCAAACAAAAAAGTACTTTAATGATAAAGATTTTGAATAATCGCTATTGATGCATCATTGTTGGCAAAAGGAATATTCGTCAACTCTGGCCTTTTATGGTCTTCTATAACAGTCAGGAACCGATGACACGTCGTAATTCGACGAGAAAGGCAAAAAAAAAAAAAAAAAGGAAAAAGAAAAAGCAACGACAACAACAACAACAAATATAGCCTATCATTTTCAATAACAGTGTTACCTACAGCGTAAGAAGACAGTGACTGAATAGTCTTGCTGCAATAAAATAGTATATTATACTGAACTATATAGACAAATTATTCTCGGGATTTCACTAATTTTAAAAAAACTTAGGCCTAACCAACATAATCGCCAACAATTTCTATCCAATTTGATTAACCGTGTTGGAAAAAGGTTTAAATATAAAAATTCTGAGTTCTCGTTGACGCCAGCAATAAATCAAAGGATTAAGAAGTGAGTTGATCATCATAGAAGTTCAAGTTATTTCGCTCACAAGATGGACTCTGTTTGGAAAAAATCGAAATATCTGACCACAAAGTACATATTTCCGGGTAACAAGCACAGCCCAACAGCACCGACTACTAACACAGTTGTTTTAGGGCTTTGAAATCCTTTAAGAATCTTTCTACATCTCCTTGCGAAAGCTGTTGAGCTTTAATCATCTTTTGATGCCGACGAGTTTCAAAGTAAAGGACAACGTAAGAAGAGGTAACAAAAACAACACACACGTTTAAAATATGAGAAAGAAATATAAAATAAAGAAGGCTTGTTTTGTCCATTGCATACACCCCTATGCGGCACAAAGCACTATATGTCCAACAGAACAAGATCGCTAGCTTGATGTTTCGTTTGGTGAGTATGTAAGGGTAGCGATAAGGAAATTTTATGGCCACCAGTCTCTCACAAACAACTATCATGAGATGAAGACACGAGCAATAAGCCAACAAGGCAAAGAAGAACGCTTGCAAATCGCGGAAGACGGCAACAATGTCTGTGGCACCAACTAACAGGCTTACATTCCATATAACTGACGATGGCTGAGACGTCAGACCTGTCAAGACATCAGTGACTGCTAAACATGCTAACAAAACGTTTGCGTTACTCTGAAGCCTTGGTCGTCTTTTTATAGCAATTATCACCAACGCATTCAGTCCAACTGTGAATGGACATATGATGATATTGATGATTATGTTAATGGAAAGGAAAGCTACAATGACGGTGTCTTGTGTTTTGTCTTGCATCGTGGAATTCGTCTCTTTGCCTGTGTTTGTTAAATTGGAGCTCGAGGCAGTGAAGTTAACCATTTTACTAGACAATATATAATGTTGATCACTGTGTGTAGGGTGCGTCGCAGTTTATAGTTGTGGTGGGCTCGCCTCATAGGATCAGATATTAATTAGGAATCCAATTCTGAAATTCATTGGTTCATTCCGAGGAAGGATACATCAAAAGTCGAGACACCTGCAAAATTTTCCAAGAGTCTCCGCCTCGTCTTTCAGAAGCCGGTTTCCTTTCAAGTTAATCAGTCCTTCAAATTACTAACATTGATTTCGTACTTAATAAACCACGAAGTGCTTGTTTCCTTGATGTATCTAGAGAAACATATTGCGATTAATAAACTGTGAAGCAGTTTGCATCTGTAATGTATGAAGAGACTCTTTTGTCTCTATATAGAGGAGCACATAAATACAAAATGTTTACTTATCAATACCAAACAAACAATTCACTGAGTGCCAAAGACGCGAAATATTGTGTTTGTCTACAGAATGGAATTACTGCAAAATTGCAGTTGTGAAAGTACTGAGTACCGCGTTCAATAGAGCCTATTGTCGACTTCTCCACGCCAAAATTGATCTTATGGCCTTACGTTTTATGTGCATTAGATCAAATGAAAAACCGCATCAAATATCGTGACGTCATGCAGCCTCGAATCGGTTGTAACAAAGGCGTCATTGGCACCGCCGTTTAATGGCCATAATTCTATCATTATAGGTTGCCGAACAAACTCTGACAAAAAGCAGGGTTTTCGAGTTTACACAGCAAAACCGCTCTTTGGCATCCTTTAACGAGTCCCAAACTCAGTCTTACCGATGTACTCACCATCTCACAGTCATTTCACGGGATAGATACTAAAAATGTTTACTGAGGAATAATGATACAAGTAAAACACTAGTGTTTTTCAAACAAAAAAGTACTTTAATGACAAAGATTTTGAATAATCGCTATTGAGGCATCATTGTTGGCAAAAGGGATATTCGTCAATTCTGGTCTTTTATGGTCTTCTATAACAGTCAGGAACCGACGACACGTCGTAATTGGACGAGAAAAGCAAAAAAAAAAAAAAAAAAAAAGGAAAAAGAAAAAGCAACGACAACAACAACAACAACAAAAATAGGCTGTCATTTTCAATAACAGTGTTACTCACAGCATAAGAAGACAGTGACTGAATAGTCTTGTTGCAATAATTTAGTATATTATACTGAACTATATAGACAGATTATTCTCGGGATTTCTCTAATTTTAATAAAACTTAGGCCTAACCAATATAATCGCCAACAAGTTCTATCCAATGGGATTAACCGTGTTGGAAAAAGGTTTAAATATAAAGTTTCTGAGTTCTCGTTGACGCCAGCAATAAATCAAAGGATTAAGAAGTGAGTTGATCATCATAGAAGTCCAAGTTATTTCGCTCACAAGATGGACTCTGTTTTCGAAAAAAACGAAATATTTGGCCACAAAGTACATATTTCCGGGTAACAAGCACAGCCCAACAGCACCGACTACTAACACAGTTGTTTTTAGGGCTTTGCAATCCTTTAAGAATCTTTCTACATCTTCTTGCGAAAGCTGTTGAGCTTTAATCATCTTTTGATGCCGACGAGTTTCAAAGTAAAGGACAACGTAAGAAGAGGTAACAAAAACAACACACACGTTTAAAATATGAGAAAGAAATATAAAATAAAGAAGGCTTGTTTTGTCCATTGCATACACCCCTATGCGGCACAAAGCACTATATGTCCAACAGAACAAGATCGCTAGCTTGATGTTTCTTTTGGTGAGTATGTAAGGGTAGCGATAAGGAAATTTTATGGCCACCAGTCTCTCGCAAACAACTATCATGAGATGAAGACTCGAGGAATAAGCCAACAAGGCAAAGAAGAACGCTTGCAAATCGCGGAAGACGGCAACAATGTCTGTGGCACCAACTAACAGGCTTACATTCCATATAACTGACGATGGCTGAGACGTCAGACCTGTCAAGACGTCAGTGACTGCCAAACATGCTAACAAAACGTTTGCGTTGCTCTGAAGCCTTGGTCGTCTTTTTATAGCAATTATCACCAACGCATTCAGTCCAACTGTGAATGGACATGTGATGATATTGATGATTATATTAATGGAAAGGAAAGCTACACTGACGGTGTCTTGTGTTTTGTCTTGCATCGTGGAATTCGTCTCTTTGCCTGCGTTTGTTAAATTGGAGCTCGAGGAAGTGAAGTTCACCATTTTACTAGACAATATATAATGTTGATCACTGTGTGTAGGGTGCGTCGCAGTTTATAGTTGTGGTGGGCTCGCCTCATAGGATCAGATATTAATTAGGAATCCAATTCTGAAATTCATTGGTTCATTCCGGGGAAGGATACATCAAAAGTCGAGACACCTGCAAAATTTTCCACGAGTCTCCACCTCGTCTTCCAGAATCCGGTTTCCATTCAACAGCAAGCTAATCATATAATTTCAAGAAAAAAGTAGTTTCTCTTCTATTCAAACGAAAGTATGGTTTAAGTATAAATAACTTACGATGAATTTCCTAACGCATTCATGTTTTGTAGCTTAATCATTATTTTCTCGTTTGCTGTATCATTTGAAGCCTTCATAAACACCTGGGTTAGTCTGAATTAGTCCGCATTACTTTTTCTTCACTTATAATTGTTCCCATTTGCTCGTCACATATCCAATTGGCGATTTGAATTAGACTGAAGGCTAATGATTTATTTCATAACCTTCCATTAAGTTTTATGACGCGCAAAAACTGCTCGTAAAAAGCCATTGTTGATCTGATGGCGCGCGACTGACAGAAGGGAGTACATTTGATCGGTTTAATAACTTTCTTTTACCTTAATGTTGACAGTATATTCTATTTTATTGATTTTTTTGTACTTTCCGGAACAGCACTTGGGACCAGCTTTTTAATGTCACTACCACTAGACTCTACAAAAAGAGTTTCTCTTCCATGTGATATAGTAAAGATGAAATGTTGAAACTCTTGTGACGAACTTTTTCCGCAGCCTTTGTTGCTTTTCGATAGAACCTTGAATCGACGCAGCCGGGTTCTGTTTTGTAAATAAACCTCTCAGGCGGCTATTTTGTTCGTTAATAACATCCGCGGCTGAGAAAGGCCTCTAACGCAAATGCAGGGAACCAACTGTCAAGTCAAATACGTGAGATAAGGGATCTTGCAAGCTTTAAACGCGCGATATCCTAGGACACATTTTACATCGCTAGGGAACGTTTTTACATGCTTTGTTTCGTATTATTTATATAGTAAATTATGATTGTTACTAATTATTACTATTGCTTAAATTTCTTTGACATTGAATAATATTTAGCGCTAAGTTATACCTACAGTAGTTCATTAGTCGTTTTAACATTTACTATATCTTGTAATTCTTGTAATTTTTACCATTTATATTTTGTAATTCTTACATGGCATGTCTGAAGACCAGCTTGCTGAGCCATTTATCGTGTTTTAAATAAAGTTGATTGATTGATTGATTGATTGATGTGGAATTTCTAGGGCATTAATACCACCCCCACCCCCCCCCCCCCTCTTCCCCCAACCCCCGCCAAGTACATTATAACCCGACACACGAGCCACGAAGAGTTTTATTTATTTTAGAAGCGCCATTCATTTTTTAATAATGTACATGGACAAAGTCCGCGTGTTGATTGGATGAGAGCACGTCAATTAATCCCAAATAGAGTGCAGAAAAGTGAAATCAGCGAAGATGGTTCAAATTAGTGCAAGCAGATGGGCATTCTGTCTGCGCGTGCGCGTCTTTGAGATCTCTTATGGGCGTATCCGCTGGTCCGCCATTAGCATCAAACAAAGTAATGGCGGTCTCCGTGGCATAAAGTTTCGAGTTCGTGTCGTTATCTGTGTCGTTTATCTGCAACGTCCTTACGTGTAGACGGTTTCAAAAGATCGAGAGACGGTTAGGCTGGTTATGGCAAAGATTCACAGCAAAGTACTTTCGAATAATAAGGGGAAACCAAAAAAAAGTTGTTTTGGTGTGGAGTCACATGGTAATCTTTATAAGGCTTAGTTATTTGCGAAAGTTGCAGAATTCGAAGGGCTCTTTAAACACACATAAGCAAACTGGACCGACATTTTACCGCGTTAGTTTTGATTCCAACCTTTCGTGTTTACCTCTCACTGCACTCTCTTCTGCTCTGTTGGGCGTTCTTGTTTGAAATGTGTTAAAATATCAGGAATTTTGGCTCCATTATGAAAATAAATGTTCACACCCGAAGTTTACGGTAGCTTGCTTTTTTTTTAGGTTTTTAAGTTTGTTGGCATGAACATGAACGAGCGTAAACGACGGGCCAAAAACAGCAGCTTTGGCCAAATTATGGTCTGAGTAAACAGCCAGAAAATAGAGAGTTGGTAATTTTACCACGTGTATTGCATGGAGCACCTCCCATTTGAAAATTACTTAGCTTACATGGTGTTAGCTTAAGGGAACTAGAGCAAGATAGCTGGTTATGGTTTTGAATTTCAGCACATCCCCAAATCCCTAGGGAACTAAAATAAATAACCACTGTCTAAGGGCATAGCAAGGTCTATGATTCCCAAGTTGTACTTGAACAAGTCGCCATCTTGAACCTTGTACACCTCTCTCAATCTGTAAGAATGATCTTATCACCTACAAGCCAATTTAGGTCCCCCCTTCTCTCTGTTCATTTCCAAAGAATCAGACTATTCAAGTTGAAAATTGATTACAAAATGACAACAGGAAATTAGTAAGTTCGGACTAGACCAGGCTCAGGGAACAAAGCGATTTTAAGAGTGACACACCAAAGAGTATTCCTTTTTTTAACATCAAGTTCCAAGCTTTTTAAATTTTTACAATTATAGAACTAAAATATAATTTAATTTGTTAGCCCTTCGGAAGTATAAGATATGAGGAAATGGTGAACAACGGTATTCCCAATAAATGGATATCAAAAACGTAATGGTCACGAGTCTTTTTCTTCATATCAACTTGCTGGTCACCTTACTAAGACTATGACATGCAACATTTTATTCATTTAGGATGTGACTCCAACTAGTGAAATCTTAAGTGTACATTGAGTTTATAAGCAACAAAGAATCCCATTTGTATGAGCCTGATGAATTCAGCACATCTGTCAATTTTACTGCAAACAAATTAATCATCTATAAGTGTTTAAGATTCCAATCATAATCCAGAACTTCAATAGCTTCAAATATGGCTGTTTCACATAACCAATCTGCCCGTTTGTCTTCATTCACTACTAGTTCTGAAGGTAACACCTTTCCTCAAAACTTGACCTCTGAGCCATCACTTCTGTCCATTGTTCCAATTGTTGAGCCACTGCACATCTCTCTAAACAGCAGAGAACATGCTGTCAGTTCTTTTCATCCTAATTTTTAATTCTGTATATGAAACGCTTTTTTCCAAAGCAAGGTTACCGATAAACCTAAGTCATGGAGAATTATGTTTATACTAGAACTTGTTTATGGATACTGGACACTTTTTGAGAAACTGTGGTGAGGAAATTCTTCAAATTACAGACATGCAATATGGCACCAGTGTTATACAATCTAACTGGGTAATACCCATATAATCTAAATTTAGATCAGTGGGTGCAAGTTATCTCAGATGATCATCCGAGTCATCCAGCCATGCATGAACCGTATTTAGGTCTAAGCACCCATTTTGAATAGTGCTGATAAACTGTGTTTAAGTCTAAACGCCCATTCTAAGTAAGCACCCATCTTAAATCGTTTAGCTTTCAATATTGGTAATGGGTCTTTATTTAAATATTATAAAAATTCGCCTGCATTCAGCAGCGTGCTTCAATGGAGTGGTGGTTATCGATGATTCCCTACGCGTGGCTAACGGACTAGGTTCAACCTCTTTGACATCCATGTCCGTCGATCATCTTAAACAAAAACATTCCTTTTTTCCCTTTTTCTTTTTTCCTTTTTTTTTTCCTGACGAGAAAAATTTCTAAGTATAGGGTAAACTTCATGTAATTGAAGGGGGGGGGGATAGTAATATATCAGTATACCAGAAACAATTTTGCCAAAATATCCCAAAATACTCAAAATTCCTTGCAATATCCTCAAAATTCATCAAAGTGTTGTATGCTGCATACCCGAAATTAGTAATTAGTAAAGAAAACACTTAATTGGTCTAGTCTGATCTTACCTTAGTGTTATAACTGCTGGTTTTTTGGTGAAATTGACATCTCACCTTTGCCAAATGCTTCATTAACACTTTCCAAAAATGGCTCACATACCATTCCAGCAGGTTTTATAAAATTCTACTGGAATGCCATCCTCAACTGGGGAATATTTATTTTGAAAGGTATTCAAAGCATGTTTGCATTCGTGAAGAGAAACAGGCCCTTTGCATTTTTCTTACGGAACAGACATGCACCACTCGTTATCACTCATCGATCCATACTGGGGTGGACTGTCGGTACTTTCTCAGGATAACAGATCACAAAATCTGAAGAGCTTCTTTTACTTGTTCTCATTTAAGTTGACCACTTTTTGGTTAGTTTTGCCTCACCAAGCCGGTACAAAAAACAAGAACTCGCAAGAAAAATCGCTCGAGCCGTCATTGTCTGCGTTGTCCTGATCGGTCAGATCGGTCCGCATGCCATGTGCTTATGCCGGATGCCACTGATGTCACTGACGTCACGGCATGTACAGAATTACAATGTCCACGAATCATACCTTTAGCGGTCATCATAACCATGAAATCAACCACGTCATGTACACGTTCCACTGTCTTCTTTCATTGTCTTTTCGACTGGAATTAAACTTTCAGGTAAACTTTATTTCTAAATAATAAGAACCGGTCATAATTGCATATTTTTTTTGGGATCTAGGTAATCAAAAGTTTAGGAAACGTAGATATACTTAAATTCTTTATACCTGAAATTTAAAATACCGAATAATATACCGAATACCCATATTTACGCTGAAATATACCGTATACCCGATTTAAAAAGCCCCTCTATACAGTACACCCAAAAACCCTGCCCGACCCTGAGTTATAGCGGTTGCAAAGGAAATCGTTATTCCATTATTCCGCCACCCCCCCCCCCCCCCAAAAAAAAATATAGTTGATTTCCATTGTTCTTCTTCACCCCCTGATCGTTTGCTACATCATTTAAAGCCGTTAAAGTAAATCTGTATTACTTTTAGTGCATTTATTACCGTTCTCATTTGCACTTTACATGTTGGGTCGCCAAATTTATTCAATTAAATTAGATGTCACTTAAACATGCAATTTTGTAGACCCATTAAACAGCCCTTCAGTAAAAGCAATTCGTCAAAACAGTGAACATTAAAACTTCAGGCTTCGTAACTCTTATGGCCGGCCATTGCATAAAACCAACATACATCTAAGCCCTGCTAGAAGCTTTAAGGACGGTGCCTACCAATTCAAAGGTATTTTTGCTTGGTTTACTGAATATGTGGGGAAAGCAGATCTTAACAAGCTTTATTGAAATCCAAAAAGAAAATTGGGGATAACCACGCATTGTTCGAAGATAATTAATCAACAATATTTGTAAAAAGCTCTAAAATACAAATTAAGCAATGTATGGCGTAATTTGCCAAATTGAAGCTTAATTATCTCTGAAAAATGCATGGTTACCCTTTTTGGATACCAAGAGCACTTGCTATGTTCTGATTTTTCCGCATAGTTGGTAACCGCGCAAAAAAATATCCCTGTATTAATAAGCACCGCTGATAGGAAATTTGAGTATCTCAAGATGCGCAGAACGTATGCGCAATAACGATAGTAAGCATCGTCCTTTCCAAACCCAGCTTTGTACAAATAGAGGCTCTTTACATACATTTACATTTTAACCATTTGTTTTTTTGGCTAAAACACCAACCTTAGGGTTGTCTCATTCAAGGTTAAAAAAAGATTCAAAGAAAAATACCACAAGGAAATTCCCGAAATTTGAACATTGAAATTAATTTCATAAGGCACAATTATTATAATTAGTCAGGGCAAAATCATACAGACTTAATCCAGAAGTATTCGAGGCCTCAACTAATTCAGCAAAGAGCCGAAAAAAAAATAATAAAACCGTTACAAATCAAAGAAGAATAAGCAGCAATTTTACTTATAACAAACTTGAGTACCTTTTTTCGCGTTTTTCAAAAACCTCTGTTATCACGTATGTGGTGTCATATGAAAAGGCGAACTTTTTTTTTTAATTGACGGCATGTACCAATTTTATATCAGTAGTGGGGATTTTCTTTTTATTCATAAGCACAGTCGGTAAAAATCTGTTTTCACCAAGTTGACTTTACCGAAAAGCAAGAACCTAAACATTCCAATTCAAAACTATTAAAAACACCATAATTGTTTTGAAAGTAAAAGTAATTTTTTTCTTCAATGTAACAACAACAGAGACTTTATTTTAACAATAGTGAAAAAGGCCTTTGTAGCCCTCAGTTAGCAGAGCTATTCTAGGCGGGCTACTAAAACTGACACTGTATAATTAATAAGCTCTCTCACACACACACACACACACGCGCACACACACATTAAATAAATAAATAAATAAAAAATAAATAATAGAAATAATTGTTATAACTATCCCCTATCCTATAAACTTGAAATGAAAAGAAACCGGCTACTCATGCATATCAGTATTGCTAATTGTGACGTAGAAGGGTGAAAGAAATGAATTCTACGCCTGTTAATTAACAATTGGTTCAGGACTGAATGTGTTGGTAATAGTTGCAATAAAAAGAAGACCTAGGTACTCTTCAGAGTTACGTGAACATCACTGACGTCTCCACAGGTCTGTGCGTGCAGCCATCACAAGTTCTTGTTGGATGGTTAAATGGCAATTTTGAAAGGTAAATATACGTTATACGTTTTTTTGGTATGTGAGAGAAAAGTAAATAAATTTCGACATCAAAAGTAAGGACAGCTGCAAAATATATAAAAGTTTCCGTCGTCGAAAGTTCTTTTTATTGTTACGGGAGATTACATTGTATGTTATGTATGTTAACTAACCCTAACCCCAACCCTAACGCTAACCCTAACACCTCGAATGGCACAGTCTGCTCAGAAAGAAAATTCTTAAGTTTCCAGTAGAAGTCAAACCCATGACCACTTGGTATTATTTTTAAGGAATTCTCAATGAGTTATTTCCATTGAAATTAGGAGTTACAACCACTGATATGTTCTAGGCCAATTATCTCATGAATGTTTTGAACAACGAAAGGAAAACCGGAAGAATCCATAATTGAACGACATTTCAACATTCAATTGACCTATTAGTCCCCCTTGGATGAATTAGGCTGATCATTTTGTGAGTTTGTAACAAAACCGTAGACAAGGAGGCCATATACGAAAGGCATATAATTGTACACCCGAAAGAGGCATGTTTAGATTAAATTTTCCTTTCGTTACTGGGAGCTGTTTACTTCACAAGTCCATGATAAACCCGTGGATATGAACTAAGTACAGAACATATAAAACATTATATATTTGAAAAGCGGAAAAATATGTTGTGTTGAACATGAGTAGCACATTAAGGAACAGGGTCAAATATACATTTTTTTGAAGTTGAACACTTGTGCCTTGCTAATTTCATATTACGAATTTCTTGTCACTCTTGCCAGCCCGGCAGTGATAAATAACAAGTTCTATTCTGTAGGATTCACGGCTTGCCACCAAGGTTTAAGTATGAACTTTCTCATTTCTCGTTGACGCCAGCAATAAATCAACGGATTAAGTAACGAGTTAATCAGAAGTAAAGTCCGAGTCATTTCTTTCACAAGATGTATTTTGTTCTCGAATTGTGATAAGAATTTTCTAAGTGCAAGGAACAAAGCTCCGGGTAAGAAGCACAGTCCCACAGCAGCAACAACTAACACAGTTGTCTTCAGCGCTTTGCTTTCTTTTAAGAATCTTTCTACATCTTCGTGCCTGAGGGATTGAGATTTGATCATCTTTTGATGCCTGCGAGTCTCAGAGAACAGGACAGCATAGGAGGACGAAACGAAAATTACGCACGCAATTGGAACATGAGAAGCCAATATGCTGTAGAGGCTGCTTGATGTGTCGATTAGAAACAGCCCTGTACAGCACAAAGCACTATATATCCAACAGAAAAAGACTGCTGATTTAATGTTGCTTTTTGTCAGAACATAGGGGTAGCGATAGGGAAATTTGATTGCTACCAATCTCTCGAAAACGACTGTCATGAGATGAAGACACGAGGAGCGAGCCAACAAGCCGAAGCAGAAAACGTGGAACTCGAGGATGATTCCAAAAGTTTCTTCGTTACCAACCAACAGGCTTACGTTCCATACAATTAAAAACGGCTGAGAGGTCAGACCGGTCAAGACGTCAGTGACTGCTAAATATGCCAACATAACGTTCGCGTTACTCCGAAGACTGGGTCTTCTTTTTAAAGCAATGATCACCAACACGTTCAGCCCAACTGTAAATGGACAGGCGGTGCTGTTAATAATTATGTTGGTGATTATAAAAATCACACTGAAGACGTTTTGTGATTCGTCCTTTATAGCAGGCTGCACGTCTTTAATTGTGTTTGTGAAATTCCAGGTAGTAAAGTTCGCCATTTTAGCATGGGGTAGGCAATGCTTATCTCCGAAAATCATCAGTGTTGCCTTCCAATTTATAGCAGTGGAAGTCTCGCCACATACATTTAGGAAGGGAGATCAAACATTTAATCCCGAAAGTCATTAGCTAATTCTGTGAAAGAAAACAAAAACATACTATCCTTTGCAACAAATGTCGATATAGCTGCAACAATTCCCAGCTTTCTTTAAAGAGCCAGGAAACTGGAGGAAAAATGAATCCTCGCCTCGAATCCTAAATCATGATTCTGTCAATTGAAATAGCTTTTTCTTTGATGTTTTGTTTTGTTTTTGTTGTTATCGAACGTTGAATTCTGCTATTAAGTCTAACATGATCTTTCCATGGCTAACTATAGGTACGTACAAACATGGAGAGCTCATGTCTCATTTTCAAAAAAAAGAGGTAAATTAAATGTTTCGTATTTTGCAACAAAAAGTCAAATTTTTATTTCCGTTTATCCCCATCAACCAGTAAATTAAAGGTAAATCTAGGAGGCTTAGGAAATCCCAAAAAAAAAGGATTCCTTCCCAGCGAAACAGAATGAGCTGCAATAAATGAGTATCCATTTGTTTAATCCGGCTAAGAGTTTAATCATTCCTTTCTCATTCCCTGCATCATTTGAATCATTCTGGATTAAATCTGTTACGTTTTAATTTTTGTGCAGCTATTCCAGTTCCCAGTTGCAATTCACATATTGAGTTGGCAGGTTTGTTCATTTGTTGAATAAAAGTTGGGTCCGATGTTTTAGTATAATTTCCCAGCACTTTCTTATAAGCGACAAGAGAGCGGACGCATACAACTGACAACATCAGATTAAACGTGAGGCTTCTTTTCCTTGTGGCTCAAGTTTTTCTCAGGGGCCGAGTGGGGGGTTTCTCAATTTAGGTCAGGAGACAAGCGCAGATGTTTTCAATTAGAAACTCTTTGAAATCAGCAGTCTAGTTAGCCTCTCGTCGATAGAGCTGAACGAAACAACCTTTTAGTAGAATAGAGTGAAATGTTTAAGCAAAAATAGTTTTTAACGATATGAAGATCACTTTATGTAATCCTAAGGATTATTCCGAGTAAATTTAAATCCTTTTTCGCGCTTGAAAATTGTTTTTTTTCTGCAAAAACTCTCTCTCCGTTACATAGACAAATGTAAACGCCACCTAAAATCACATTGTTCCCGAAATGGCTAAATCATTTGGATAAACTTCTAGATTCATACTGCCACTGAAACGATTGTAAGCGATGCATATATGCATTGAATGTTACAGTGTCTAAGGAGTTCCATTCTTTATTGTAAATTTGAAATAAATTGTAAAAGTTCAAATAAAATCTTTATAGATAAACCGAGCTTTACGTATCAGGTTGTCAGTTGTTGATTTTAGTCTTTCCGTTTGGTTGCATGGTTGGCACCTGCCATGGGGAAGCAGTCTCCCAAAAATAAATGAAAACCAGAGTATCACAACGGCAGTGCGTTTATGATATTCCGGATTCTGTGTCAGTCAGAAGCACAGAGGTAGACTAATTGTCTCCAGTTTCTACTTCTAATTATGGGACTGCTATTAAAGAAAGAAAGATTTACGTACTCCCCATACTGCTTCTCAACTGGCGTATCCCCAAAGAAAATCCAAGAGAATAAAAGCCAGGGGAACTGAAAGTTTTGTATGAGCATGTAGTATTCATGATCAACCCAATGCATATTTTCCGAGAAATCTGGTCGGCCCACCCTTATGAATTTACTACCTTAGAAACTCAAGGCAATGC
>NC_090876.1:16437546-16507546 GCF_036669935.1 Montipora foliosa
CTGCAAATTCAGTCAATCAAAATCTCTCTTTACATTTCTGGTGTCAGCCAAACTTTGACCTAAGCATCGTCTTAGGTTCACTTTCATGCAGCATGCATGCTGTCAGGCACTCGTTTTCTGCTTTTTGCTTCGAAATTTCCCACCCACCCATCCCTAAATCACACACCAGCAGTGCTGCTGCAATATGAATATATACTTTACATAACCGGTCTATTTAGAATAACACTTTATTTTAATGTACATATTTCGGAATACTTATAAGTTCATTCCAAGACCATCCCACTATCGATCAGGATTAATTTTGGTATCTTTACATATTTTTGGTTGCCAACAAAACTTGGACTCATGAGGATGTCTCTCGCTTAGAGTAGTACCTGTGACCTGACAAGGGGAGTTCTTCATTCCCAATCCCTTTACCCCACATTCCTGTCCTTGTCATCTCCAATGGGTTGGGAAAATTAAGACATGTCTATTGATGGTATATGCTATTATATTTATTGCACACTCAATGTCATTCCAAAAGCTATGAGATTGAAAGCTAAGTTGAAAAAAAGTCATATCTCAATTAAGTACACCTCAAATAGCTTAGTCTGCTCAAAAGCAACATTTTTTAAGTTTCCAGTGCAAATGAAACCCGTGACCACTTTGTATTATTTCAGAAATTCTCAGTGAGTTACTTACATTCCTTGAAATTAAGACTTATAATCAAAAAGGAGAATGGACACTGTTATGTTCTAGGCCAATCTCAAGCCTGAAAAATTCATGATTGAACGACATTTCAATATTCAACTGAGCTATTAGGCCCTCTTGGCGAATGAGACTGATCATTTTGTGAGTTTGCAACAAACCCGTAGACAAGGAGACCATATATGAAAGGCATATAATTGAACAGCAGAAGGAGGCATGTTTAGATTTCCTTTCGTTGGTGGGAGCTGTTTACTTTTTAAGTTCATTAGAAACCCGTGGATATGAACAAAGTACAGAATATGTAAAACATTATATATTTGAAAAGCGGAAAAATATGTTATGTGTTGAACATGATTAGCACATTTAGGACAAGGGTCAAAATAAACATTTTAATTTTACTTTATATTTTTGCAGTTGAACACTTCGGCCTTGATAATTTAATATTACGAATTTCTTGTAACTCTTGCCAACGTAGCATAATTAACATGTTCTATTCTGTAGGATGCACGGCTTACCACAGAAGTTTAAGTTTGAACTTTGTCATTTCTCGTTGACGTCAGCAACAAATGGACGGATTAAGAAACGAGTTAATCAGAAGTGAAGTTCGAGTCATTCCTTTTACAAGATGTATTTTGTTCGCAAATTCTGATAAGAATTCTCCAATTGCAAGGAACAAAGCTCCGGGTAAGAAGCTCAGTCCAACAGCAGTGACTACTAACACCGTTGTCTTTAGTGCTCAGTCTTCTTTCCTTTAAGAATCTTTCTACATCTTCCTGCATAAGGCATTGAGATTTGATCATGATCTTTTTATGCCAGCGGGTCTCAGAGTATAGGAAAACATATTAAGAAGAAGAAAAGAAAATTACACACACAATTGGGACATGAGAAGCCAATATGCTAACAGCCCTGTACGACACAAAGCGCTATATAACCAACAGAAAAAAATGATGATTTAATGTTGCTTTTCGTCAGAGATGAAAACAAGACGAGCGAGCTAACAGCAGAATATTTGAAACTTGTAGAGGACTGCAAAAGTGTATCCGGGGACCCACAAATAGGTTTATGTTCCTTGATTAAAATTGGCTGAGACGTGAGACTGGTCAAGAAGTCATGATCAGTGACTGCCAAATATGCCAAGAGAATGTTGCATTGCTCTAAGACTGGTTTGGGGAGTGGGGGTGGCGCAGTGGTGAGAGCACTCGCCTGCCACCAATGTGGCCCGCGTTCGATTCCCGGTCCCAACGTCATATGTGGTTTGAGTTTTTTGTTGGTTCTCTCCTTGCTCCGAGAGGTTTTTCACCGGGTACTTCGGTTTTCTCCTCTCCTCGAAAATCAACACTGCCAAATTTCAGTTCGATCCACAATGCACGGACACAAATTGAACGAGCTCCTGAGTGCTCATAAGGTGTGCGGTAGGTAAACAAATTTATTTGCGTTTCCCTTTCATTTCCATTTTCCATTTATAGCAATTCATCAGCAACACATTTAGTCCAACTGTGAATGGACAGATGATAATTATGCTAATGATTATAAAAGTCTTTTGGTTCTTCTTTCGTAGTACAATTCATCTCTTTGGGTAAGTTTGTTAAATTTGAGGCAGTAAAGTTTGCCATTTTACTATACCAGACAGTATGCAATGCGAATCTCCGCGTACTAGGTAAGTGTTGGTTTCCAGTTATAGCAATTGAAGAATCAATTCATTGGACAGGACATTAAACATTAAATACTAAAATTCACGTTTTAATTCTAAGTTAGAAAAACAAGAGATGTTATCCTTACGTAAAAAGTCAATACACCTGCGGCATTTCCCAGCTTTCTTTAAATAGCACCGAAAAATCTCAATGGAGGAAAAACAGAATCTTACATTTCTATAGAGCTTTTACAGTTCCAAGTGTCAAATGCATGTTTCAGAAAGATTTACATAATGCGAATAAAAGTAGCCTCTTTTCCCCTTTACAAAGTGAATATAAACCTAGAGGGCTTAGGAAAACCCAAAACTTCACCTGTCTCAAGCGATCTTTCCCAGAGAAAAGCAAGAAGCTGCAATAAATTTGTTCAGTCCATGTGTTGCCATATGTGTAAACCTTAGAATTTAATAAATTAATCGTTCCTTTCTCATTTTTGATCATGTGCTACCCTATTTAAAGCCGTTAAATTTTCTGTATTAAATCTGTATTACTTTTAGTGCATTTCTTACTGTTCTCATTTGTACTTTACATCTAGGGTCGGCAAACTTGTTCAATTAAATTAGATGTCACTTAAACATTCAATTTCGTAGACCATTAAACAGCGTTTCAGTAAAAGCAATTCGTCAAACAGTGAACATTAAACCTCCAGGCTTCTTAGAACTCTTACGGCCATTGCATAAAATAAATAAAAAAACACATCTAAGCCCTGCTAGAAGCTTTTTAAGTTCCAACCCAGCCTTGTACAAATAGACGGCCATTGCATAAAAAAACAACACACATCTAAGCCCTGCTAGAAACTTTAAGTTCCAAACCCAGCCTTGTACAAATAGACGGCCATTGCATAAAAACAACACACATCTAAGCCTAGCTAGAAACTTTAAGTCCCAAACCCAGCCTTTTACAAATACACGGCCATTTCATAACAACAACACGCATCTAAGCCCTGCTAGAAACTTTAAGTTCTAAACCTAGCATTTTACAAATAGACGGCCATTGCATAAGAACAACACGAATCTAAGCCCTGCTAAAAGCTTTTTAAGTTCCAAACCCAGCCTTGTACAAATAGACGGCCATTGCATAAAAACAACACACACTTAAGCCGTGCTAGAAACTTTAAGTCCCAAACCCAGCCTTTTACAAATACACGGCCATTGCATAACAACAACACGCATCTAAGCCCTGCCAGAAACTTTAAGTTCCAAACCCAGAATTTTACAAATAGACGGCCATTGCATAAGAACTACACGAATCTAAGCCCTGCTAAAAGCTTTTTAAGTTCCAAACCCAGCCTTGTACAAATAGACAGCCATTGCATAAAAACAACACACATCTAAGCCCTGCTAGAAGCTTTGTAAGTTTCAAACTTAGCCTTTTACAGATAGAGGTCCTTTAGATTAATTTACGTACTTTGCTGTCTCAAGGTAGTCAACATCTTTCAATTTATTTTAAGCTAAAAAGAAAGGAAAGTAGGCGCTCAAGTGGGGTGCACTGATCAAACCGAGCAGGCAACTGGTAGCGGCTGTAAATAAAAATTCTAGAATCTGTCAAAAAATTCCTTGTAACAGTTCACAAATATACAGACCTGAAGCTAACTCGGCCCGCTCTCCCCTCACAATGTTTTTTGTACACGAGTTTCTGAGCCCATTTAGCAAAACAACTTTGTGGGAGGGCAAAGTACTGCCAATTGTTTCTACAATTTTGTCCAAGGCTGTAGTTGGTATTGATATTACGAGTGTCGTATCAGCCCAAACCACTTCCTTCATTTTTGCAGTTCAGACCTGTTTGTAAGACAGTCCGAGTACAGCACAGAGGGTGTCATTAAACGTATATCTGTTGTGAGAAGACGGTAAAAGCACAATAAGTCAGTAGAACGACTGCAAAAGTCATATTGGGTTACGAGACTTGAAGGCAGTTCTGAAATTACAGCCAAAAAGTGTAATAACTTGTTTTGACTACAGTTGATATTTGCATTTGTCAAGGTAAAGATAAGTAGCGTAGTTTAACGAGGCTTTTTAATTCAAGAGAGAACATTTCTGTATTTTAAGTAAATGTTAAGGTCAGACATGTCGGTCGCAAAAAAAGATCAAATATTTTCAGTGATATCGGTAAAATACGTTTCGCGGGAAGTAGTAGTTCATTTTGATTGACAGCATATGTTGCATGTGTAGACTATCGGAGCGCTTTTCGCGGGAAACATGACATGATTGTTCTCGCTCGCAAACGTTTGAGGTATTTGTATAAACAAGCATCATATTTTACTTTTTGTGGCATTAAATCGTATTTTAAGAAAGTATAAGGCAGTAAGGACCCACAAACCACGTGAATACTCGAGGTATGGTGCTAGCAATAACAAAAAGAGAACATAGTAGCCTGCGAACAGGCTCCCGGCGAGGACGGAAAAAGACATTCGGCGAGCGCGAAGTAAAGAATTCGGAGAGCGAAGCGATCGTGGCGGGACCAAGAGCACAGCCGAAGGATCACAGAAAGGGAAGATTAGCGGAATTAAGACAAAGAACTTTATATAATCAGAACTGGCCTGACGAAGTCTGCTCGCGTGCAGAGAGAGAGAGAGAGAGAGAGAGAGAGAGAGAGAGAGAGAGAGAGAGAGAGAGAGAGAGAGAGAGAGAGAGACTCCTAAAACATGCGTCAAGAATCCGAACAATATTGGGCACAATAAAGCTGGAGGACACTAGAACTTGTGAGAGATCAACAGCTGTGACTGAAAAAGCAGTAGCGTCCTCTGACTGGCCAATTACGGGAAAGGTGATGGGGCGGAGTTACAAAAGGCTTTTCTTGAACATTATTTTTGCCTTGAAGATAACAATGTGAAGATTGCAACTCAAAGGCGCTTTGCCTCCTTGCAATCAAGTTTTGACAGTAGCTAGATAAACCTATCGGAAAGTAATCGTAATCGGAAAGTGCTACATCCGTTTCTCTGAAGACACCCCTGAAGGTACACGGTAATAACCATAAGAAAGTCTCTTGCTTTGGTCTCAATTAATTCCAGTAAATTTAACAAAATAATTTGAATTTCTAATTTTGAAAAATTGAAATATTTTGCCAGTCAGTTAATATGAAGATTCTATCCAATTCAAAAAGAATTACCAACTAAATTTTCGAGGGATCATTCGTTGCTATTAGTACTACGGTAGTGTTCACACGTTGTGATACCTTTCATGAAACAGATTACAACCACGATATGAAAGCTGTATTAGGTACTAATGGCTTAAATAGAAATCAACACTTAACCTTTAGTGAAACCAGGCGATCGACACCAGAAATTATTTCGTGTACCTCCGATTTCGGGAAACAAAGGAAGGAAACACATCATAATTAAGTAAAGTACGATCGTTCGGGTGAGTGTAGTCCTGAGACTGGACTGTTTGAGATGATATTGACTGACTTCTCGGCCACCTGAGCGGAAGTCATCTTCAGAGTCAAGTGCCCCTGCAAGTGCCCCTGCAAGGGGCATCCCACGTAAAATCGAAATGTCACTGTCGTTACTCGTGGATATAAAAGTTACCACAATTGTTTTAAATTGGCAGGCTCAACGTTTCTCTATGCATTAGTCAGTGTGATATAACAGGTGGATAATTAACAATTATTCTTTGAAATCGAGGTGAATAGTGGCAGAATATTCTGCCACTATTGACCGAGATTGAAGAGAATAATTCTTTTAGTATATACTCACTCAGTGATCTTAACAACATTTGCAGACGAAAACCATCCAAAGTCGATTTAATCGACATCTCAATTCATGCGTGGAAAACGTGCAAGCGGCAAAAAACATTCGCGAAAGTGTTTACAGAAGCTTCAAACATGGCAAATCTAAATAACCATCGTTAAAATGCTCGTCACAAACAGCAAAATGGTCCTTTAACACCATTTAAATCAGGAATCTAACTCGAAAGGATGCTTGTTAAAACATTTTCATCGTTCGATCAAAGTTTTAGAGGTTCATTTGAAATTCACTTCTGAATAATTGTTGACATTGTTAGCACTGCTGATTTCACAACCTGAAATACTGTCATTATAATAATGTAACTGAACTGGTGAAACATAGAGTCTTTCATCTAGATGTCCAATTTTAATAACAGTAGTTCCCTGTTGTCCGCTTATAGGACTGATAACAGTTACTGGTGCCGGCCCCTCAATGGATTCATTTATACGTATTGCAACATTTAATGCATGGGAAACTGCTTGCACAATAAGTGCATCACACCATGTATGTTTCTGTGACAGCACACCCTCAATTGCTCTGTCATGGGTCCAATAAATCTTTGACGGTTGTTTCTTATGTATTCAACTCCAGCAGCATGCACGTTCATGTGATAGGAAGGATCATTATATAACTGGTGGGCAACACAAGGAAAGAAGCACGAACCATCTGAGGTACATTCTTGTGTCTTCAAGTTAGGGTAATCACGTATGTGGTGTCATGAAAATACGAGTTTTTTACTAAGTTGCCAGTATGGCAATCCCATTCGGAAAATGGGTGGAATTTCTTTGTTTTCCTTTTTTTTTTCCGTGTCGGTAAAAGCCTTTCCCCTCACTCCCCTGCTAAGTGGTGTCTTTGTGCATAGAGTCTTCTGTGCGTATTTTGTCGGTTTGATGGGGTAGTCGAAATGCTGCCTTCCTAGCTTACGAGCCAGAAGGCCCATCTCTTTGATGGCATACAAGTCCATTGCAGGGTTACCCCCAGCATTTCGCCGGTACCCATTTATACATCTGAGTGGAGAGAGGCACCGTGAGAGTGAAATGTCTTACCCAAGAACACAATACATTGTCCCAGGCCAGGACCCGAACCCGGACCACTCGATCCGGAGTCCAGCACTCTAAACCATGAGGTCACCGAGCCTCCCAAAAATGCGTAGCTTTCTCTGGTAGACACAGGAGAGCATTTCATTAACCTGCATTGGCGTCAAAAGTCATTGTAACGCGAAAGGCGTCTTAGTGTATCTTTAAACAAAATATGCCCTTATTGCGCGCAAAATTGGAACGTCACTTGGATAAACAAGACAGGCGGTGAAAAATAAATATCTGGAATCTTAAAAGCGACGAGTATTGGGCTTTGACAACAATCGTTCGCCCGTGGAGCCGTAATCTAGTGAGCTGTATTGTTAATATTTTACCAAGTGTGGTGTTATGTACAACACTGAAACCAAATGGAAAATTATCTGGAAACTTCTGGGTTCAACAAAGACAGAGAAGGAATCGAACACCTTAAGTGGATGTGTGATCTCTGTTGTCTGGTTATTTGTATTAATTTGTACTCAACTCTGTACAGTCTTCAAGGAAAAAAACTATTTGGAAATGTGACAACCAAGAATCATTTGAAAGAAAGCTTGTCGTCTATTTTGTGCGATAATTCGCAAGTCTGTTTTTGTATCTCATAGATGTTTAGATTTACAATTACATGGCCGCTCAATCTCGTGATGGTGTTGATAGTTCACCCTGGAGTCAAAATAGATACGTTTCTCAAGAACCCGACAAAGAAGGTTTCCTGACCCGACAGATGAAATGCAAATATTCATTTAAATATTACATCAAAATTAAAAAAAACAAAGACGAAAGTTTCTTGGCTAAAAGGTACGTTGTTTTACCCTTAAAACGACGAACGATTAACATTCTTTCCCGTAGTTCATTCAGCTGACACAAGGTGATCCCGTGCACCTTTATAATTGCCGAGCACGTAATCAATTTCTTCCTTTTGACAGAACATCATGACCTTTCCCTTGATTCATAAAAGTCAGAGACTGCAGAAATTTTCGTGATTTAACGATCGATCGTCATTAATTTTTCGATGAGAATTCGATTCAGAGTTATACATAAGAACTATGCTATTTTTTTCTAAATCCCGGCTTTTATGGTACTTTTTGGTACAAACGTAAAGCCAAAAAAATTGTTTTGACCTGGCATCAGAGTAGACTGAAAAGAAGAAGAATTATGAAGCGGAAACAACATCTTAAGTCCTTCCGTAGTGTGTGTAATAAGCGTTTGCTTAGTGTAATGTATGGCGTGGAGGAAAACGTCCTTCAGAGCAATTTGCGGATAATTTTTTTCTTTGCAGATTATTTATTTAAAGAAGAAACGGTGAATTTTACTCAAGAGCGTGTTATGTTATCTTTAAACTGAATTTATTATCAAAGCTTAAAAAACTAAAAGACCTCAAAATGGGACAGGACATTACAACATAATTGCACGTGTGAACGTGCGATCCAAAGTGCCTCTGCTGGCACGACATCTGGGTGACCCCTCAAATGGTCTTAATGACTCCACACTTGAAAATTTTAACTGGAACGCTGCAGTTAAATACCATCCAATTCAGTGCCTTCTGTTTTTGCGTAACACGTACTACAGGTAGGCCAGTATACGCTTCATGGAGCGTCTAGTTTTATATTTTTAATTGACGGCATGTATTGTATATCAATTTTGTAGCAGTAGTGGGAATTTGGTTTTTATTTATAAGCGCAGCTTTTAAGTATCTGTTTTCATCAAGTTGACTTTACCGAATAGTAAGAACGCAACCATTCAAATTCAATACTATTAAAAACACCCTAACAGGCTATTTGTTCAGCTTGATAGTGAGGCAGTGAGGACGAAAACAATAGAAACACGTTGGAATGAATGTGAGAAATATCTGCATATCATCCACTTTCCTTTGTCGTTGTCCTAAGAACCTCTCTTTCAAGCTGAATCTTAATACATCGAAAAAGGCCTATATATTTTTTTAAGTAATAGTAGTTTTTTTCTTCAATGTACTCTTCCGTAACACTTCGACGACACAACGACGGAAACTTGTAATTATTTTGCAGCTGTTTTCACTTTTGATGTCGAAATTTATTTGTTTTCCTCTCACACGAAAAAAAAAAGATATTGAATTTACCCTCCGAATTAGCCATTTAATCCCATATCCTATAAACTTGAAATGAAAATTAACGCAACTTATTCTTTCGATCAAAGAAATGAATTCGACGCGATACGAGCGATCGTCAACATAATCATGAAAAGCATCTCCTGCCCATTGACAATTGGATTGAATGTGTTGGTGATAGTTGCAATAAAAAGGAGACCTACTCTGCAGAGTATGTTTCGCAGTCACTGTCTGCAAGGGGAGATATAAGGGCTTAAACGCAAAATTTAGGGCGTTTTTTTCAAGTTAACCTGTGAACGGCTACACCAGTTTCTGTCTCCATTGCTTGGTCCAGACACACAACTACTTTTGAAAAGCGTCTAATGCTGCCAGTAGATCTTCGCTTGCTATAGTATGCGTCCAGTTTACTATCGATCTCTTAGATTTCTCGCGAGGCCTTCTGTCGAATTATCATCATATCATATCATATCATATCATATCATATCATATATCTTTATTTATCCTCGGATTTTTAAAGTAGCTTGGTGTAGCTAATATCTCCGAGCATTTACCCTCCCAAAAACGATACACCATAGAAGACAGACCACAACACCGGGAACTACATGCCCTACTTTTTGCGACAAGTGTGCGGGTTCTTTTACGTCCCACAGGATTATGAACATTGAAGGGTTGTGAGACGGGACCTCCGGCTTATCGTCCTTATCCGAGAAGACTAGAGAGTCTAATTACAAAGGCAGCACTTTCTCCTCAGTTATTTAAAGACCCTGAGTGTTGGTCCGGCCGGAGTTGAACTCACGACCTCCCACGTGACAGCCCGGTGATCAACCAACTGAGCCACCGGCGGGCGGTGTGCACTATATTGTGCTTTATCAACGTTTTAATCTGTTATCTTTCCTTAGCAAAGGGAATCTAAGAAGTAGTGGATTTGTTCTTCCTTGACTGTTGTCGGAATTATTCTTTGCAAAGAAAAACAAAAGATTACTTTGTCCAAACTTTGTTAACTCGGTCTCAAAACAAAAGCGCGTGTGACTGCTTGACGTTTTGCATTGATTTGCATACTAGTTTAGCGTGGAAAGTCTGAGGTGAAGATCGCATCCTTATGTAAAGTGAAAGGACGTTCTGCCGGGGACAAAGCAAAATCATTGACTTTTCTAATGTCTAAATTCTTATTTCGCATGTGATACACTTTCTTCAAGGCATCTTTAAATGCTGGCACCCTGAAGGCGTACACCAATGGATTAACCATAGAATTTGCCAAATGCAAAACATTTACGAACCACGTCACTTGCGAAGTAACACACCGCGGACAGAAACCTTTCACCACATGCACGACAAAACCAGGAAGCCAAAACACAGTCAAAGCAGCGATGACTATGAATATTATTCGCGACAAACGCATGTTTCGATTAATAGATTTGCTGTTTTGGGTCGGCGTTATCTCAGGCGATGACGAGCGCAATCGACGATGAATTCTGGCATAACTTGCAATAATAACCATTAAGGCAAGTAAAAAGCATATGCGGATGACTGCCTCTACATATCTTTCGTTCATCCTACCGGTAAACATTGATAGCAAGGACAGTCCACCAACACTCAGCCCAGCTATCCAGGTGATAGCAACGCTCAGAACGTACGCTCTATTGCTTGTTATATGTAATAGTGGCCGTAATATAGCAAAAACACGCTCCATTGCGATAAGAGCGAGGAAAAACACCGATGCACTCGAGGCGAAAAGATGCAATGCAGCTGCAGGTGGCTTCATGCTTTTTTTTCCTCGTCTTCTTTCCTCTGCCATTATTTTTGAAAATTTTCCAGTGTCTTGGACTATGGGTTCAGCTATTCCCACGAGTAGGTCAGCAACCGCAAGGTTTATCAGGAAAAAACAGGCCCGTCGCTGGATATTATGTTTCCATAAGACAAATACCGCGAGTGAGTTTCCAAGTATGATGATCAAAGCCTCTACTGAGTAAACTATAATGAAGTTCAACGTGAAAGGTAATGCCGTCGACATGTCTCACGAGGACTTCAATACATTATGAAAAAAATATAGCCTGTTCCATACTGCCCGATCATTCACGTAATTTCTGAACTTTCTTGTCAGTCACTTTAAACTGGAAAGGTCTCCTATTTTAACAAGGAAAAGACATCACGGTGATGGGAAGGATTCTCCATCATACAAGCTTCTAAGGAACAAGGTCCAGCGTGACATTAAGTCTGCTAAGTATCAATATTACCATCACAAAGTCAGTGATCTTCAACATACGGATTTGAAAAAGGGATGGAAACAAATCAAGTCACTGACTGGACAAGATATTCGGCAAGAATGGTTCCATCAAGTTATTGGCGATGATTGTCCTGATACTCAATCTTTGGCTAATAGAGTGAATGATCACTTTATTAGTCTGACAGCTGACGTTGAACCTCTCTTTGTGCCTGAGCCGATTATCCAGCAAGTTCCACCGGGACTCCTTGTAAGTGTGAAGGAGGTTCAAAACTCCTTGGCTAGTCTGAATGTCGGTAAAGCTATGGGGGCTGATATGCTACCAAACAGGGGTTCTTAAGGAACTTGCGCCAGAGCTTGCGTTGCCCATCATGAGTATTTACAACCGTTCTTTAGTAGAAGGCTACGTACCAGATTTACTAAAGCGCTCCATTATCAATCCACTACCCAAGGTCTCCCCTCCAAGGGAAATCCAGTCGGACTTAAGACCAATTTCTTTCACTTGTACCCTTGCCAAGGTTATTGGGGGTTTCACTCGAAGTAGACTTGTCTTACAAATATCGGACAAGCTCGACCCACCGCAGTATGCTAGGGAAGGTCACTCTACAACAGATGGGTTTCCACTATGCAACCATTACCGACCCTATCGCCCATATTGGAGCAGCAGGCCAAGGGTGCTTTTAGTCCAAGACTGATATCAAAAATGCTTTCCGACTTGTTCCAGTTCAGCCCTAGTGATTATAATTTATTGGGTATGAAATGGCGTGATCAGTATTATTTTGGAAAATGCATGCCCATGGGCTGCTCGACTTCTTGTCGCACTTTTGAATTATTTAACTCTGGTTTGGAGTGGGTGGCCCAGAACAGGTTAAACATCAATCATATCATTCACATTCTTAAAGATGTTCTTATAATCGTTCATTCTCGTGACATATGCTATCAGTTCTGGAACGTTTTTGAAACTTGCTGGTGCATTATATCGAGTAAAAGGATCCGCCTTTCCTTGCAAGATGTGCTTGTTGGAATTATCACTGAAACTACTGACCCTTTACCTATATTGCTGAACTACTTTATAATAATTGGAAAGCTTTTCTTTTGGAATTGCAGAAATAACCAAATTATTCCCAACATTCATGAATTTCGAGCCAAAATTGTAGCAAAATATGAAACTGATAAAATAATCAGTAGCAAAGACTTCTTAAGAAAAAAATGGATACTGTCTCCTTATCTTTCTTAGCTCACTGTTCCTGTCATTATGCCTTTTTTTTTAATTGTGTGTTTATTTCTTTATTTATTTTTCGCTCATTAGTTGCCGTTGTTTGTCCGTAAGCAGGGTAAGTACTGCTCTGTAAGTGTAAGTAACGTATTGTACGTAGTTTGTAAGTAGTCGAGTTCCTTCTTTACATTTGATGTAAGTAAATTTGTGTAAATGATGTAAGTAATTGTGTAAGTAGTGCTCTTTTTGTTGAAATAAATATATTTGTTAAAATAAAAAGTAAAATAATAATAACAAAAATTAAAAAAAAGAAAGGTGAAGGCTGATTTACGAGTTTGGCTGGACTTTTCGGAAGAATATAATGGCAAGTCCTTTTTCCTTGAGGATGTCTGGTATACTTCAGAGCGTTTAAGTCTTTACACAGATGCCTCGGATTCATTAGGTTTTGGGACAATTTTCCAAAATCATTGCTGCCATGGCTCCTGGCCACCATCCTGGACGTCATTTAACATTGGTACCTTAGAATTTTTTTTCCTATTGCCCTCAGCTTATGGCTCCTGGCCACCATCCTGGACGTCATTTAACATTGCTACCTTGGATTTTTTTCCTATTGTCCTCAGCTTGTTTCTCTGGGGCAAACACATGGCAAATCGCTGCATCCTATTTCTTACTGATAACGAGTCCTTGGCGCATTTTAACAAGAAATCAGGGAAAGATCAGCTGTTTCTCGTGAGGAAATTAGTCTTGATCTACTTACGTTATAATATATTATTCGAAGCTAAGCATCTCAGGGACCCAAAACAACCTAGCCGACTCTTTATCTCGTTTGCATATCCAAAAACATACCCCATCACCTGCTGCAGCAGAATTGGCAAATACAGTTTTATTTCTGGTTAAATCTGGCCTGTAGCCATCGAAGATTCCTACATATAAAAGGGCTTGGAACCTGCATTAGCACTATTTATTGCTTATCTGTTTGATCATCATTATGCATGCCCCATCCACTGTTAACACTTATGTTTCAGCCATTGGTCATAGTCATAAATTGGCCGGTTTACCTGACCCCACAAAAAACGTTTTTTTATTACTCAGATGCTCAAGGGTTATGGGAAGATCGGTATTCGCTTGGACAGCAGGTTACCCTCCCCATTCTTCATAGGATTATATCGGCAGCCTCTCAACTTGAGGATTCCTTTTATAATACAGGTCGATTCCAGACTATGTGCTTATTCGCCTTTCACACATTCTCAATTGTGGGGGAGATCACCAGCTCAATCCCAGGCAACACGATTCATTTAAATCAAGTCTTTTAATTATTAAATGATAGGCACGAAGTTCAAGCGATCAAAGTCACATTTCTCAGGCACAAGCATAATAACGACCAGGCCCCCTTCTCTTTAATTGTTTCCCGTCAAATGTCTTGCTGCCCTGTCCAGCACTTATTGGCTTACTTGCAAGTTCGTGGTGATAATCCTGGCCCTCTTTTTCAGATTTGCGATGGCTCTCCCGTTCCCCGATCAGTGTTCTGTGAAAAAAATTCAGCTGTTATCAAATTTATTGGAATCGATGCATCTAGGTACAAGGGCTACAGCTTCCTTTTCGGGGCTGCATCTCATGCGGCTGATAAGGATATGTCTGACCCTCAAATTCAAACCATGTGGCGCCGGAAATCTAATGCCATCTTAAAGTACATTCGCATCCCGTCTATGTCTAATGAACTCTGGCAATCAGGCAGGAGATGTTGCCATGGCATTTGCCCTTTAAAGATGGGACTGATTAGCAAGGGCAGCAGTACTTCATTTTGTTTCATATCTTCTGCAAGCTTGAGTTTAATCAGACAATCCCGTTATGTCTCCTTATATCTTGTATATCTCGTTATTTAATTCCAGGCCAGTTGAAAATATAATTTCGAGTTTCATTCCTGAACAAAGGAAAAAACGACTAAACCACTTTTTAAAAATATGCATCCACCTGAAATAACTCATCCGTAGAAATAACAAACGGTTTAGTGTCCAAGAAACGAATTTGTGGAGTAACTTCTTCCATCAAGTTTAGCTATTACTGGTGTACCGTTTTGTCGTTCTCGTTCTCTTTCTCTCTTCTTTCGTTTCTGTTCTTCTGACATTGGCCGTCCAGGCATCTTGCAACCGCAGTAGATTCAAAATTAAAAATCTTAGGTAAGACTCAGCCAAAAATTGCAATTCTGAGTAAAAAGCAGCACTAAACTAATTAAAACTAAAAACTCAGCTTTAAGTTTATATCCCTCCAATGCTTGACTTGAATAACTACGTACCCACCAGTGTGTCTTGACGGCAGCTATATTATGTCAAACCTGGGCTAAAACCACCGAAAAGTGCAAGAAAAAAATATTTTCCAAACTGTACCTGAACACGAAAAGCATCGATTGTTAAGAGCTTTTGTCGACTCAGCATGGCCGTGTAGCCGCGTCGAGACACAGAATGAGCGCGAAAAATTGAGCCTCGTTTATGCACGGGAGTGAGTGTCTGACCTTGCTTGAGCCTGCGAATCCAATCAACAACCAGTCCCTGGTCAGCGGTCAACTTAAAAAAAAACAGCTGACCTCGATAAGGTCCAACTTGAGCTTGCGATATGGTCACGTTATACTGGTCAGCGGATACCTTGTTTTGACAGGTGTCAACGGACCATAACATTGATGTCCAATATCAAAGATGTATGCTGTAAACTAGCCAGAGTGTCTGCTGGAGTATTGTCTCCTTGATGAGCTCTAAACTTGAGCCCGTGATATGGTTACGTGATACTGGTCACATTGGCATACATGGAGGGGTGGACGGACGTACGGTCGTACGGTCGTATGGTCGTACGGTGACCAAAACCAAATTTTCTCGCATCTATGGGTTACCATATTTTCATAACTATGGTGCTCCCCGAGCGCTCGCCTTCGGCGCAAGGACCTATACGTGGAGAGTTTCGAACAACGGGCAATAACTACTTCGGCCTACAAACCTATAGGATCTGGAAACGCTACGTTGACGGCACTTTCACCATCCTGCATGGATCACGGAAACGTTGATATCTTCTTACAACATCTGAAAAACCAGCAGCCTTCCATTCGCTTCACCATGGAGACAGAGAGCGACTACAAACTCGCTTTCCTTGGCCCCCTCAGTTTCAAGAAAACCAGACGGCCGCCTCACCACCAGCGTGTACATGAAGCCTACGCACACTTATCAGTACTTAGCGTATGATTCCCACCACCGGCGATCAGAAAAAACGCGATATTGTCAAGTGCCTCTACGAGAGTGCCAAACGTCTCGTACCAAAACCCTCTGTTATCTCCGAGGAGAAGAAACACCTTTCTTCTTCTCTTGTCTGTAATGGTTACCCTTCTTCTTTCTTGCAGAAAATCACCAAGACCAGGAAACCGAGTAGCAGTGCTGAGCCCACGATCGAGTACAACAAGTCTACGGCGGTTTTACCTTATTTCAAAGACCTATCAGCAACAAGGCATACGCGCTGTTTTCAAGTCGGAGAGTACATTAAGATCACATCTAGTACGACCGAAAGACGCTGTCGAGCCGACTAAACAAGATAGCGTGGTTTAAAGGATTCCCTGTGAATGCGGTAAAGTCTGCATCGGCGAGACTAAAAGACCTATGCAAGATAGAATCAAAGAATATTACCGAGACATCCAACTTGCTCGTACCCAGACCTCCGCCGTTTCAGAACACACTAACAACACCAGACACAACCCGGTTTGAAGCGAAGTGAAGTTTATTGATCGTGATCCTCATTCGTACACACGCAGGGTTAAAGAGGCGATTCACATAAGACTTCACCCTAACAATATCAACAGGGATAGTGGAATAGAGATTCCGGAAGCATGGATGCCTACGATCAAGAAACACAACAACAGGAGAACCGTACGAAAGCGTCCGCCGAAGGAACAATACACCGAAACAGCGAACTAGTCACAGCGGAGCAGCTTGCGTAACCAGTCGACCTCATCGCCCAAGGAAAACTAGCAGTATGCTGTCGAAACGTCGCGACTTACATCACAAGTGACAACATCGTGAGCAAAACGAGAATACTTTATTATTATTGTACTTCACCACGATGAATAACACCAACCTTTTTTTACGATATTTTGATCTCGATTCTACCTTTCTTCAAGAACGAAGCTATCCTTATACTCACTAACTTATCCTTATATTACTTATTGCAATTTCACTTACTCTTCTACATAGGTCTCCAATTTAAATAGAATATTCTACTTGCAAAAGCGTGCTGTACGAGCAATAACAAATTCAGATTAACGAGCGCATTCTGCTCCTTTATTTGCAAAACTAGGCATCATGGACATTTTTCATAGAAAATTTTCTAAGTTCATGCTTTATTAACACAATCAGTTATTGCCTTCGATGTTTTAAAATTGATTTGAAACAAGCCGCCAAGTGCACAATTACGGTACTAGAATACATCAAACAATTTACAATTCTTTGTCAAGGTCCAAAAATCTGGAATATTCTTCCTGGATCAATTATTAATTCATCTAGCTAACTGAAATTTACGGAAAATATGCCAGGGTTTCTTTTTTTAAACAAACTGATTTAGGGCTAGTTATGCCGCACAAGCATTGCGTAAGATTATTTAGATTAATGATAAGCAGATCATGGGGCCTCTCTTATTTATAAGCCCGGTGGTTCTTGGGGTCTCCGCGCCACAATTCTTGTAATCTCCAATTATATATATATATGTACATACATACATACATACATACATACATACATACATACATACATACATACATACATACA
Organism: Montipora foliosa; assembly: GCF_036669935.1. Lineage (NCBI taxonomy): Eukaryota > Metazoa > Cnidaria > Anthozoa > Scleractinia > Acroporidae > Montipora > Montipora foliosa. The sequence continues at coordinate 16,455,029 of NC_090876.1, forward strand.
TACATATATATATATATATATATATATATATATATATATATATATATATATATATATATATATATATAATCATTTATGTAGGGTGGGAGGGGGAATCTGGACAACTGATTGCCTCACTGGACAACTGATTGCCTCACAAATCAGGATCGCCTCACTACTCCCCAGTCGATCGGCCATGCACGGTCCTATCCCCTTAAGAATTAATCAATAGTAGATTGAGGAGGGGAATCTGGACAACTGATTCCCGGCCGAACCACATTTTCACTCATGCAATCAGTTGTCCAGATTCCTCTCCTCAATCTACTATTACTTAATTCTTAAGGGGATAGGACCGTGCATAGCCGATCGACTGGGGAGTAGTGCGGCGATCCTGATTTGTGAGGCAATCAGTTGTCCAAATTCCCCCTCCCACCCTACATAAATGATTATTAATTCTCTAAGGGGATAGGACCGTGCATAGCCGATCGACTGGGGGGTAGTGAGGCGATCCTGATTTGCAGAAAATGTGTGTTGAATTGTCTCCCTGGAGCCAGCCACAATAAGGTCAATACACAGCCACGTTGCCAGCGTGGTTGGGTGGCCGAGTGGTTAAGGCACATTGTATACATATTGTATATTACGCTCACTGTTCATACAGTTTGAGCACTCCCTGGATTGGGTGGAGAGCCTCATAACAGGTGTTCACCATTGGCATCATGCTTCGCTCACTGCTTGCAGTTTGAGCACCTTGTGACTCCACTATGCAATCCAACAATGTGTAACCGTACATCCTGTGCCCAAGTTCAGGAGTTGCCATAAAACCATTATGGTGACAACCGGGAGGGCACATTGTATACATATATATATACAATTCATCAAAGATGTGAAAAATCCCTACAGGTATTACTTTGCTGAAGAGTATAGCTAAAGAGAAAAGCAAACAAAATAGTAAAAGAACCAATATAAAAACACGAGCTCAAGCTAACAATGCACAACAATCATAACAAATTCCCAGATTGGGGCCTTTGAGCCAAACTGTTGAATTTACGGTCAAACAACAAATTCCCCAACATAAGCCCTTGAACGATTGAAATATTTGAAAAATTAAATTCTTTATCAAAAAGCGTGCATCTATGAATCATGTAGAAATGTAGAATTGAAGTGTATTCTGTTTTTAGAATGAAATTCTTGCCTTTTGTTAAGGCCGTGAGGTGCCAAGGTGAAGAGTTGGGCACTCCAATATAGGCTTCCTTTGTGATAAGAAGTCTGTCAATATCATCCTGCCTGTTGGTGTCGTTAATTTGGTCTATACATTGAAAAGAGAAATCCTGCAGTGAATGTGAAGTGCTATTAAAGTGGACTGCCACTTCACAAGATTTCTTATTTGTAATCATAGATGACTTGTGATTTCTAAATCTCACTTTGAATTCGGTGGTAGTAGAGCCGATATACTGAAGCTGACATCGTTTGCACGAAACTAAATACATGACATTTTTAGAACTACATGTCAAATTGGGTCTAACGATGTAAGATTTACCTGTTCTAAAACTACAAAAATTTCTCGATTCGACAAAATAATTTTTACAAAGATCGCATCTACCTTTGTCGCACTTATAGCAACCTGCCTCAAGGGGATTGGTGGTATGAATATTTCCTGTTTGGTATTTAGAAGGTGCTAAAATTGCTTTCAGATTTTTAGATCTGCGATAAGCTGGAATGATTGAATTTTTGGGAAACAGCTCTTTTAATTTCGTATTAGATTCCAAAAGATGCCGATGTTTCCTGATGATGTAATTTATGTTTGGCAGATTGGGATTGTAAACTGTCACAAATGGGAAACGCCTCTTGGAGGTCCTTGCTTTCTGTTTGAGTAAATCCTTTCTAGGGATAATTGAAACTTTAGAAAATTGATCATTAACTAGATTTGCCGGGTAACCTTGGTTTACCAGATAGTTCTTATATTCTACGCATTTTTTAGTGAAAAATTCATCTTCTGAACAGTTTCTCCTCAGTCTCAGAGCAACTCTAAAGGGAATTGCTTTAAATACATGCTTAGGGTGGGAACTGGAAGGGGGAGATGTAAATGGCTATCCACAGATTTAGAGTACACATCAGTTTTTATAAAACCATCAACTAAGTACAGAGTAACGTCTAAGACGTTGAGGCGACTTTCTGAAAAAAAATAATTCAAATTTGATGGTAGGATAGAGAGAATTGAAGTATTGGGTAAATTCCTCTAGGGCAGGGAGGCCTTGCTGCCAGAGATCAAAAATGTCATCTCGGTATCTCCACCATAGTGCAGGTTTTATGGGACCGCAAAATTTTGCTTTGCGATCGAGTTCCCCCATTACAAGATCTGCGTAGCTGCATGCATTCTTAGGCCCCATGGCAGTACCATGGATCTGCAGGAAAAAGTTATCTTTAAAGACTGAATGGTTCATTCCAAACAAATTTTTACCACTTCCAAAATACAATTCGTAGATGGCATTTTACGTTCTCTGGCATTAAGGGCATTTTTAACTGCAGCGAGGCCCAAACTATTGTCAATATTAGGGAACATAGATACTACGTCCCAAGAGACTAACAAAGTACCTCCAGGAAAGGGGCCGTCATTATTAACTTGTTCAATTCTATTAAGTAGATCAGTGGTGTCCTTAATGAAAGATGGTAATTTGCGAGCGAGTGGTTGTAAATAAAATTCAGTGAAAGCTGACAAATTCTCAATTGGTGTACCACAACAGGAAGTAATAAGTGGTAATGGGTTACCCTCTTTATGGGTTTTAACATTACCGAATGCTACTCCTGGCTTAGCCTTTTTGTTGTTCACCCAATCTGCTATTTTGGAAGAAATCTCGCCCTTTTGTAACCACTTAGAACACCACTTTTCCACTAAATAAACATGTTTTGTTATGTCCGTCCTATTGTACTTTTTAAGTACTTATGTAATACCTTTAGGAATTCGGTATACCTAAGAGACAAGCAACAAACACTCTAAACATATAAAAAGGAATTTTTTAATCATTATTCACTGTAACTGATGAAGGTCATACGACCGAAACGTTTTACACTACATTAAATCGTTTTACTCTTTTAAGTCATCAAAAGTTGTCCGTCCACTGGCCTCTTTTAACTTTTATACAATTTTTACATGCCGTGGTTTGGATTGCGTATCTCTCCGGGATCCCTTTGATGGCCTGGCACCTTCGTTGGCTCAGGAAGCCCATTTAAACTGCTATATAAACTGCTGAAATTTCAAGGGACCAAGGACGGACAACCCCTGGATGACCTTTTCGTTGGGAGAAAACTTTTTATGCCCTGGGTGGGAATTGAACCCACGTCCCCCTGATTACCGGTTGGGTGTGATCACCACTACACTATCAGAGCAACCATGCTGGATACATGGCCAATCTAGATAGCGAATGGGAATTACGTGGTCATCCCGGGCCCATGTTTTCCCCCAACTAGATGAAGCTGGATCAACCAGAACGATGATTCACAGGCGGACGAGAGAGAAGAGGACAATTTGTATGCAAGTTACGAGGGTCTCTCGAGCCAACAACGCATCTGTGCCCCCCAGGAGGATCACAAATGGATTCACAGTCCAAGGCTCGGCGAAATGTAGTTAGTTAATGAAATTTCAAGGGACCAAGGACGGACAACCCCTGGGGGTTGTCCGTCGATTCGCTATCTAGATTGGCCATGCAGCCAGCATGGTTGCTGTGATAGTGTAGTGGTGATCACACCCAACCGGTAATCAGGGGGACGTGGGTTCAAGTCCCGCTCAGGGCATAAAAAGTTTTTCTCCCAACGAAAATGTCATCCAGGGGTTGTCCGTCCTTGGTCCCTTGAAATTTCATTAACTAACTACATTTCGCCGAGGCTTGGACTGTGAATCCATTTGTGATCCTCCTGGGGGGCAGAGATGCGTTGTTGGCTCGAGAGACCCTCGTAACTTGCATATAATATATATGTATATATATTAATGACTTTACTCTTATTATTGATTGTCTTTGTAATATTATTGTGTTGCAAATAAACAGTCACTCATTCATTTATTCAGTTTCATAAAATTAATTTTAATGAACTTTAAAGACGTCTTGGCTTTCTCTTAAATTCTTGGCGTGAGTAATTTCTTAATTTTCTAGTCACTTTCAACGGAAAAAGTGTTTTATTTCAACAGGGAAATAAGGCATAGTGATAAAACGAGATCATACCGGATGCACTTTTAGTGGTTTCTTGGTCGATAAATGAACTTGAAAAGTAACGGACCGGACATCAGAAAAATAATATGTACACAGTGATAAGCTAAGCAAATTACTTGTCTAATTGAATGTTAATTATAAGAAGGTTTGGCTTAACTAAAGGTTTGGTATAAAGAACTTTGGCTTTCCGGCACTATTAGAGGTTAAGAATTTACCCCTTTTTTATATGTTTTTGAGGTTCCTGTTACGGTTGACAGAAACCAATGTAGTATTCATTAATCTCCATTAATTGTAATTGAAATTAAGCAATATCTTGCATTGTTGAAAACTCTTCCGGTTGTCGTAAAGAGAACCACATCAAAATTTTCGGTATCAGACAACAAGATAGAAATCCGAAAAGCTTAGTTCTTAAGAACGATAATTCGTTGCTGGTAGAAAAAACTTTTTATACGATATATACGAAATAGGCAAATATTCCTCGTCGTTCCTTTAATACTTTTAACTAAGAAAACTCGCGGAACCCTAAAAAATACACCAAGCCTCATTTTTCGTTCTCATGGACATGTCTTCGATTTGTCTTAAATTTTCGGCGTGATTCAATGCAGTAAGAAGAACTTGAAAATCTAGCCTGTTCCATGCTGTACGATCATTCAAGCAATTTCTTAATTTTTTAGTCACTTTAAACGAAAAAGGTGTTTTATTTCAACAGGGAAAGGCATAGTGATAAAACGAGATCATACCGGATAACACTTTCAGTGGTCTCTTGGTCGATAATGAACTCGAAAAGTAATGGACCAGAAATTAGAAAAATAATATGTACACAGTGATCAGCTACGCAAACTACTCGTCTAACGAATGTTAATTATAAGAAGATTTGGCTTAAGGGTTTGGTATAAAGAACTTTGGCTTTCCGGCACTATTAGAGGTTAATAATTTGCCCCTTTTTTATATATTTTTGCGGTTCCCGTTACGGTTGAGAGAATTCAATGTAGTATTCAATAATCTCCATTGATTGAAATTAAGCAATATCTTCCATTGTTGAAAACTCTTCCGGGTTGCCGAAAGAGAACCACATCAAATTTTTCGGTATCAGACAACAAGATAGAAATCCTAAAAGCTTAGTTCTTAAGAACGATAATTCGTTGCTGGTAGAAAAAACGTCTTGTACGATATACACGAAATAGGAAAATATTCCTCGTCATTCCTTTAATACTTTTAACTAAGAAAACTCGCAGAACCCTAAAAGAACACATCAACTTGCATTAGAAATGCCAGTTTATTATCTTTTTTTTTTCGAGCGAAGTTGATGATGTGCAAATTGTTTTGGACGCCAGAAAAGCTGTTTTTGTGTTCCAAATGTGAAAATGAAAGCAAAAAGAGGAGTTGATGTTGTGTAAGTTAACGTTTTCCCCTTTATTAAACCGCAATTTGCGATGGCGTAACTATTGCCGATAAATCCGTGGGGGGTTGATAGCTGCTTCAAACTAGGTAGAGTGCATATTTAACCTGTGTAAAATGAGGGTCACCAATTTAAACTGGGTGAAAACGGATTCAACCTGAGGCTGGATTTGACCGACAATATAACCACTTTTTGAGAAATCGAACTGACTGAAGTTTAGTAGGCCAAGACAGGTATGAAAAATTTCGATATATGGTGCATTTTTTTTTTCAGCATAAAATCCCAATGTGGGATTTCCATTACGGTTTTATCGCAATGTATCCCACTTATTCTGGAACGAAACAAGTGATGTTGTCAGATATATTATATTAATAAAATGAGTGTTCTGAAAACTCAAGTTGTTTTAGGAGTCACACTGTCTGGTTATTCTTAACGCTCGTGATCAGATTGCGAAACAACTGAACTTTACAGGCACATTGGAGTCAAATTGCGCCTATGCATTCCATTTACTCTTTGTATCTCACCACATACGTACTGCGCATGATCAATACCAATTGAAATTAGGTTTCCGCACTCCTCTTGCTCGCCCGCAATTACAATTCTTGTCAATTTTCCCCACAAGTCATGATAGAGAAGTTTTAATTAATTGGATTTACAGTGTGCGAGAATGGTCGAAGTATAAGTTCCCTTAGTTCTTGTTGGCGCCAGCAGTAAATCAGTGGATTAAGAAGCGAGTTAAGCGTGACTGAGGTATAAACTCCTCCTCGCACAAGATAGACTCTGTTGTCGTAATTTACCATTACAATGTAGAAAATAACGGGTAACAAACATATTCCAAGAGCAGCGACTACGAACACAGTCGTCTTCAGCGCTTTCCTATCCTTTAAGAACCTTTTTACATCTTCTTGCGAAAGGCATTGATCTTTAATCAACTTTTGATGCCGACGGGTCTCAGAGTACAGGACAACATAGGAAGACGAAACGAAAATTAAGCACACAATTGGGATATGAGAAGCCAATATACCATAGAGACTGCCAGCTTTTTTACCTAATAAAAACATGCTAGTGCGGCATAAACCACTATATATCCAACAAAACAAGATTGCTAACTTCATGTTTCTTTTTGTCACAACGCTGGGGTAGTGGTAAGGAAATTTTATCGCAATCAGTCTCTCACAAACAACTGCCATCAGATGCAGACACGAGGAAAGAGAAAACCAGGGAAAGAGAAACCATTGGAAAACGAGAAAGCCGGTAAAACGTTCCTCGTCACCAACTAACTGAGATATGTTCCAAATAATGAAAGTTGGCTGAACGTCTAGACCTGTCAAAACGTCAGTGGTTGCCAAACATGCTAACATAATGTTCGCGTTACTCTGAAGACTGCGTCTTCTTCTTATAGCAAGTATCACCAACACATTAAGTCCAATTGTCAATGGACAGGCGATGCTGTTCATGATTATGTTAACGATTAAGAAAACTCTGAGGCCGTGTTGTGTTGCGTCCGAGTGCGTAATAGAATCCATTTCTTTAGTAAAGTTTGTTAAATTCGAGGCAGTCAAGTTCGCCATTTTATGAGACAATATTCATTACTCAATAACTCACTTTGTAAGTAGCGTTGCTTTTCAGTTAATATCAGTAGAAGGGAAACCTGGCGAAAGCGTGAGATTGTTTTGCTGAGGACGGGACTAATACGAGTCCGGAATTTCCAACACCACGTAGACACACAAACACCGATTTCAAGAAGATTACGAGCAGCAAATGCCTTGAACGATAGAAGTGCACGGGGTTGAAGCTATAAAATGAACGAAACAAAATAACGTAAAAGCGGTGAAATAGACAAAGCGAAAAATGTTAATCAAGGTTAAGAGGCGATTGCAAATGACTACTTACATTGTAATTAATCATGCGAAAGGCTTATCGCCATTACGCATACTAATGAAACGAAAACAAGTAGAAATTTAAGCAACTAATGAATAGGCGAAAGGTAACAAAGACAACAAGAACTGAGAAAAAAACGTTAATGAAGTTTGAACGATGATTACGATAGATGGAACGCTTGGATTCTTAATAGATAAGATATAAAAAAGCTATTCGGAAATGAAATAAGTTTTTTTTTTTTTTTTTTTTTTTAACAATTCCCTCAGAGGAAAACAGCATTTAATTTCCGCGGACAACTTCAAATATTTCAAACATTTCCGTCTTTGAATTATCATCATCGTCATTATAATTTGCAAACCTTGATGTTAAAATAAATTTCTCATAGTATAGCATGTTGTTAGACCAGAAGACATCTAGGCTCCATTTTTTCCAAATGAATGAAGGGGTAGTTTCCAAAGAAACTGTGGTGCTGCGTCGGTGGGGAAGTAGTATACAAAAATTTGATTTTATCAACGGAGTTGATAATGTAAATTGGCCACCGTACAGAGATTCTAAAAGCTGACGTTTCGAGCGTTAGCCCTTCGGCAGAGCGAATCGAGGGATTATGGGTTAAGTGTAGTTTTTATAGTAGAGTAGGAGCTACGCTATTGGTGGTAACATGGCAACGTGAAAAATAGGAACAATATATTAGTTAAATGAAAAGCGTTCGTTAATACCGTGAGGATTAAGGGTGCCGATATGAAAGATGAATTTTTGTTCCAGATTCTTGCGGCTTTCCGTCGTACCTAGATGTAGGGAAAGGCCGCAGATAGCCATGTGTTTTTGGGAGTGGTTAGGCAGATTAAAATGCCGAGCGACTGGCTTAGATGCATCCTCTTCATTCTTCTCAACATCGCGAAGGTGTTTGAAGAATCGGTCACCTAGTCGTCTACCTGTCTCACCAATGTATAATTTATTGCATAACGTACACGTTATGCAAAAATGACATTTGCGGAGGTACATCGGTGATCTTAACAGTTTTGTATCGTGAGCGCGCGCATTTGAAAGTGCCGGGTTGCTCGTTAGTTTTGAGCGCGCTTCTAACTAAAAAGTTGCCTACGCTTTTGTCGCGTGTGAATGAAACAAGTGGAGGTTGCGAAAAGATTCTACCAATCTCGGGATCATTTTGGAGTAATTTAAAAATTACTAAGAATGATGCTTTTGACTGCGTGATTATGAGGATGGCAAGTGAGGGTGAATGGAATTCTGTCATTCTTATCTTTTTGTGACGTTTGTAGTGATGACTGTCGATCAAATTGTTGGGCGCGATGATGGCCCGCCTTGACCACAGAGACAGGATAGCCACGTTTTTCGAAGAACTGGCACATCTCCTCTGATTTGCTGGAAGAATCGGAGTCATCACTACATAGACATCGAAGTCTAAGAAATTGAGAATAAGGAATGGAGTTCTTGAGATGTGATGGATGTGACGATGAATACAACAAATAACTGTGTGAATCTGTAGGTTTGTAGTGCACACTAGTACATAGCACGTTGCTTCTAACATAAACTTTGATATCTAGGAAAGCCAATGAAGTTTCCGAAATTTCCCAGGTATATTTAAGAGCCGAATGGAAAGAGTTGACGGAGGTTATAAATTGATCGAGTTCTTCTCTGCTGGATGAAATAGCGCCGATGCAGTCGTCGATGTAGCGGCCGTAGAGTTCAGGTTTGGGGCCGTTGTACTGATTAAAAAATTGGTGTTCAACATATCCTACAAAAAGATTGGCATAGCTAGGTCCCATTCTTGAGCCAATCGCTACACCATTAACTTGTTTGTAAGAGTTGCCGGCGAATGAAAAACAGTTAAGCGTTAAAACTAGTTCGGCAAGGCGGAGGAGCGTTTCCGAGCTAGGTTCTTTGACAGTGCGTTGATCGAAAAAGTGTTTAAGTGCTTGAAGACCTTCGCTATTAGGAATGACTGTGTAAAGAGATGTAATGTCCATGGTGAAAATAAGTTTGTCTTGGCCGGAGAAATTGAAATCGCGGAAAATTAGTAGTGCGTGTGTACTGTCTTTAATGTATGATGGCAAAGATTTGACGATAGGCGTCATAATCCTGTCTAAGTAGCTAGAAATGAGTTCGGTGGGGCAACTACAGGCAGAAACGATAGGGCGACCTGGGTTGTTGGGTTTGTGAATTTTAGGCAAGAAGTAAATGCACGAAGTTCTAGGGGTGTTGATGATGAGATTAGTGGCAGTGTCCGGTAATTCTTGATTAACTATAAGATTTTGAATGGTGTCTTTGACAAGTTTTTGATTTTTGGATGTGAGATCTTTAGGGATTTTGGCATAAAACAAGGTATCTGAAAGTTGTCGCAAAGCTTTTTTTTAGTAAAGGTCGGACCGCAAAACAACTACCGCGCCGCCTTTGTCGGCCGATTTGACAACTATGTCGTTGCGTTTACTAAGATTTTTAAGCGCCGCCCACTCTTCCGAGGAAAGGTTGGAAAATTTAGTGTTGCGATTGAATTTAAGTTTGTGAATGTCGTGACGGCATTTTTTGGTGAAAAAATCTGAAGAGGCAAATTGTCCCTCTGGGGGAGTCCATTTGGATTTGCGAGCTAGAAGTGTTTCAAAAATATCTTTATTAGAAGTGTCCGAATCACATTCTTTGTCTTGAGAAAAGGCTTTTAACTGGACGCGGCGAAGGAATTTTTCAACATCTTGCTTAATAGAAAATTCGTTGGTGCGTTTGGTAATAGGGACAAACTTTAGGCCCTTACTGAGAACAGATTTCTCTGAGTCAGTAAGCGGAAGATTTTCTGGAATTGTAACTACGGTATTATGGCTATACAATGTTGTGTCGTCGGTAATTTGCGGACCTATTAAAAACGGTTGAAGTTTTAGAGTCTTGGTTTGGTGTAAATGGTCAAACAGTCCAGAATTAAGTTGTCGGATTTTAGCGCGAGTCGATTGTAATAAAATTGCTGGACAGATTTTGGAAAGTTCGGAGCGGCAATGAAGAATTTGTTTGTCAAGTGCGATTCGTTTTTGGCACATAGCTCTAATTGTGATCCTCATAATATTACGTGAAAAAGAATTTTGCGCTCATCAAATTTGGTGAAAATACTGATTTGAGTGAGAGAATGTAGACGCATGAAAGTTCGAGCGAAAACCTTAAGGAATCGTCGTCAATAGCGTAGCTCCTACTCTACTATAAAAACTATACGTAACCCATAAACCCTCGATTCGCTCTGACGAAGGGCTAACGCTCGAAACGTCAGCTTTTAGAATCTCTGTACGGTGGCCAATTTACATTATCAACTCCGTTGATAAAACCAAATTTTTGTATCCATTTTTTCCAGCCGTTTTCGGAGTGCTGTTAACATCCTCCTTCCCACGAACGGCTGTATCACTGGTCCGCGACGGTTGTCCGTGAAGTATCACCTTTCGCAATTGTATTTTGTAGCTTGGCTGGTAGGCAACTTTGCGATTGGTGGTAAATACAATTGGCTGGACCAGTGATACAGCCGTGGTGTGAGTGGAGGAACGCGGGCGCACAAAACGGCTGGTCAATCGAGCCTTCCTCGACATCACAATAGGATACAAAAAATAAAGGAAGCGAGGGTGTGTGGCAAGGATAATAGGGACCTTAAGATACCCTGGACGCGGCCTTGGAGAAGGCCGACCGGAAGTAAGTTCAAAAGGTCTAGAATCTAATTTGCATACACGTCGCGCAACCCTTGCATACGGCTGGCGCGCCTGAAATTTGAATTCACCAATCAACATTCAGGGGACGGGAAACATTTTAGTGTCCTTACGTCATAGCAATTGTGTGCTCTCTGATTGGTTAGATACAAAATATTGAAATTTCAGTTGATCGTCTTCGATATCGACATTCAGTCCTAGCCTATCGATCTCTTCATTTATATACATGAATTTTAGATTATATGACAACAGCTTTATACGGTGAATATTTGCAATAATATGGATTGGATCAGTACAGCGGATTTAAGATTTTATTCAAGGTGGAGTGAGATAGTTACGGACTTATTCGGCAGAGGAAGACTTCGCCGACAAGACTCGGCTTCGAAGGAGTTTGTTGAAACCTTCCTCCAGTCCAAAGTACATTTGTACGAGAAACTTCAGATCGTTCCCTCTCTGGCTTTCCGTTGGCAGGGGCTTAAGTCCTTGTCTAGAAATAAATCGGTGGCCTCCTTGCAGCTTAGGGACGGTTTTGGTTGGGGACGGTGATCGGTGAAATGTTTATACAAATTATTGCTACAAGAGAATGAATGTTCACACGAAAGGCATTTAAATCTGGGAACTTTTCTCTCTGGAGAATACATCGATAACCCACAGAGGATTTAAAAAACGAGATAATACAACAGATACAGTAGTAACAAATTAAAAAGTTGAAACATTTAAAAACTTTAAGTTTGGCGCCAAAACCGGGTTACCCGCGTCCGGCAACTCTCTGGCTTATTTTCGCAAGGCAAGACTTTAGCTGAGAAATTATACACTAAATAGCTTTTTCTTCGTCGAACTTAACCCAGAAATCTCTAGCCAAATATTAGAATAGGTAAAAACAATTTTAATATTGCCTTCATATTTGTTTAACTTGGGAACAAAAATAAGAAAAATACCCATGATCGGTTCATTTCGAGTGGCATTTGTTGCAGCTAAATAAACTACGTCATTTAGGCACACATGAAACGTAACATTTACGTTAGGACAATAAAATTTTGACTGCCTCGTGCACTGCGGGCGCAACCACCGTATGCAAGGACTTGACGGCCTACACCTCTGTCGCGGTGGCAACACAGTTCATTTTGGCCACCTCTCAGAAAGGTGAGCCAGTTTTCCCAATTTTCGTATTAAAATTACATGTTTTGCAGAAAATTTCTCAACGAGATTTTTAAGCAACGGGATTTTTATTGTTTTGTCTCAATTTTCTTCAAAAATACAGGTTTTAGAGTGTAAAGCTTGCTTAGGTTGGAAAGATGAGCGGCGAGGCGTCATAAAAGAGTGCGGAAAGCAGGCGAGATTTTCTCATTTCACAGGATTGCTTTATTTCTTTTATCCCCCTTGATTTTAATCTTGTTGAGCTACTCAGCCGCAGATTAGAACCGCTATGGAAAATTTTGCAGGTTGTGTAGAAATATCGTGTCATAAAACAATCTATTACGGATTCTACTCATCTTTTTAACTTTAAATTAAATGGCTGCAAAATTTTGATTGAGACTAGGTTTACACTAGAGGAAATTGTTCCGGATTCGTGACCAATACGGAACGTTTTACTACCGGATTGATTTTGACGTTTTCACATAAGAGGACGAATCCGAAATAAAAACTCCCCGGTTTGGTCATCTCTCCGGAGATTTTGAATCTGGAATTTAAAGTGAGAACTTTGAGTCCGAAAACTTTTGAATCTGGAGAGTTTTGTCGTGCAAACGATTTTCTCTCGAATCCGGATATTTTTCCGACTGCGATCTTTTGAATTTGCTGTAAAACCAAAATGGAGGATCTAGTGCTGACATTGCTTGCGGTCTCCGGTTGCCTGATGCTGTTGCAGGTTCAGGCGATAATTTTTATTATGTGTACCGCAATATTTCTGAGGAAACGCAAATTAGTATCACAAGAAGTTTAACGTCAGTCACACTTAGTCACTGACGATGTAGACAGCAGGATCGAAGACCGAGGCGGTTTTGGGTGAGGCCAGGTCGAATAAGTGCCTGGTGGGACAATATAATGGATAATGTCACGGTAGCCAGTGAGTTGTAAGAGGGTTTCAGAATGTCCCATCCTACCTTTATGGAACTTTGTGAAGATCTTAGGCCCCTACTTGAGAGGACTCAACTAGAATGAGGCGTCCCATATCAGTTGAAACTCTGATGGCTGTTACTCTTTACTACTTGTCAGATGAAGCGAGATACAGGAAAGTTGCAAATGCTAAGATATGGTTCTATTCCAGCTTGCCACAAGACTATACTAGAGTCACATATGGGACCCAGCTTACTCATTGCTTTCGTATCTCATGAAGCAATTCCCAAATGGTGGCAGCGCATCAACAGAGCAGTTTTTTCGGCTACAGAATGTCATCATCCAGAATAGTTATTAAATGTGCATTTGGCCGGTTGAAAGGACGATGGGGAGCCCTACGGCGAGCTGTGGACATATCATTAGACGACCTCCCCACTGTTATATTCACTTTTTTTGTCTTACATAATTATTGTGTGGTACACGGTGAAACACTATCAGAAGAAAAGCTCAAAGAAGCATAGAATTATGAAAGAGAGTTTCAGCCTTCCACTTGGTCCCCAGGCTTTGGATAAGCATTCAATGAGACCAGTGGGAAAGATATTCGACAAATCTTTGCTAAGTTCTTTGACTAAGGCCATTTCATGAAATGTACTTTTTCATGTACGTGTGTACTCATTATTTATCACAGAAAAACACTGACAAGTTTCAACTTGCAAATAGTATAGTAAATAGTAAATAGTAAATCTATTTCGGTAAGGAAGGTTTTTACTGACGACGTGTACGTACTATCCTCATGTTAAGTTCCTGTTGTAGTTTACTGGGAAAGAGACTGTTTACATTAACACAGCCATCTAAGAACAGTCTTATACATAGCAGAGGCATACTCTGTTAACATTATATTTTAGTCCATTGAAGTTCAAATTGTTGTGTTCCTTACTGCTTTAATTTTATTTAACTATGACAAAGCGTTTACAGGGTCTATTTCTGAAGCTTTACATGTTTACCACTCATCGCAAACAGAGAGAAAGATCAAAGATTGAGAGTTTAAAATACTCATCTATTTTTCTGGTAACAGACAAATTCAGCCACATTTACTGCGACATTTACTGCTTACGACAGCCCGTTTTTCTTGCAAGCCCTTGTTGATTACTCAGGTTGATAAGGTGAATAAAGATTTTGTTATGCTGTTGTTAAACTGTGTATTAAATTCTATACAACCCACTGAAATGACGTTCAAAATGTGCTAACATTTCATAGCAAATTAGGCTACTACTTTCTCTATAATTTGTCCTTTAAATAACTTACTGATTGTAAAGACCAGTTCAGAGTTTCAAGGCGCTCTGGACACTTTTGCATGATTATTATGGGATATCTAATAACAAGGTTAAATAACAAGTATCTGTTTCAATAACTGTATCTGGTTCAATAAAAAGTATCTGGCAGACGACTTACAGCCCATACAAAACAGGTGTCTGGATATAATAGGCATATTAAGAACATCTCTCCCAGCGTTTGAGCAGAGACGAATGGAAGCAACAAAACGTGAATTGGAAAGAACGATAGAAGACATCAGTCATCCCAATCAAGTATTCTTCTCAAAGCCAAGTATAAGTCATAGTTACAATGTACGATCCAAACCTGACCCAGTAGTCATACCAAGGTCTGGAACCCAAAGACATGCAAACTCTTTTATAGCAAGAGCCGCAATGCTGCTAAATTCTTAAAATTATAGCACACCTATATATCTATATATATTTATAATCATTATTTCCAAGTAAAACCGTGAGGTCTGGAAATCATTTTATTGTAAGTTTTGCATTATTTCTTATATTGTGAATCCGTTGTATTTCTCTGTCAAAAATGGATTATTAAAGTTATTTATTTATATTTAAGGTTGTAATGTTGCTTCAAGATCATAATTATTTTTTAGCCCTCTGCCAAAAAAAATTGTCCCATGAAATTTCAACAATTGTATGAATCACTTTGAAAGAGAAAACAAATTGGTCGTTTCCACATGTCATTGTCTTATATTTAATGATAACCCATAGTGGTAGTACACGTATTAATCAAAAGATTAATTGATCTATGCAAGTATTTTAGAAGCAAAGACCTGTTGAAGGCTGTTAAACAACAACAGCAACAACAACAACATCCTTTATTTACCCTTGTTTGTAGAAGGCTAATGGCCCATGCTCAGCAAGTGGATGCAGCAAATAAATCCAAGTTCTTATTTCAAGTTCTTATTTCAGCCTTTGGCCTCAAGTCAGTGTTCTTAAGTGTCGTAAGGAAATTTTAAACATTAAAGAAAAACTGTGAGAGTGATCTATCTTGAACTGTTAACCAGAAAGAAGCAACAACAACAGAGGATATACAAATAAAATGTCTGATCAGAAAACCTGGACCCTGTCTCAGTTACAAGGATGCACATTCGTAATCATCATCTTTAACAAAATGCAAATCATTGCTCCAGCCTGGCAGTACCCTGTCTCCTTGGAGGGGCTGCTGTGGAGCCATATACCGTGGCATTTGTGGTTGCCAGTAACTTGGTTGAGATCTCTGTAAGAGGGTACCCATCATAGCAAAGGCACTTGATACTAAATGACTCAAATCTTCTGTGGCAATTGCAAACCTGGCCATGGTTTGCTGGTACTCTTTATCCATTTGTTTCATTTCAGAAACCATTTCCTTCTTTAGAGATAATTCCTGCTGCTGATCTGCTGGTTTGCTTTTAGTTAATTTACAATCACGATTCTCCGTTATGTGCTCAATAAGTTTAATCCTGTTTGTGGAAACTTGCTTTGAATCTGTGGCATCACCATGGTCTTTCTGATCAGAAGCTGTACTGCATTTACTATATGGAGTCTCAGCACGGCTGATTGATTCTACTTCTGAAGACTCTTCGCTTACAGATGTGTTCATTTCTGGGACATTAACTACACTGGGAAAGTTTAGAGATCCAGGATTAGCATCTGGCTTACCTGCAGTGATATCAATAACTTCAAAGTCTGCTGTGTCCACACCATGCACCAGGCTTGTAGTTGCAGGACATCCACCCCAAATTTCATTGCAAACATAATAGAAACTCGCCACAGTTCTTCCACCTCCGCTCTTCTTACCAGATTCGACTGCTTTTTTGTACTTTTTCCTTATGTCTTTTATTTTGCTTGCTATTCTTTCCCGAGTGAGTAGGCTGAGATCATGTGGCAATCCATCTAGGTGTTTATACAAGGTGACGAAATCTCTTCTGGCATCTTCGTATTTACTTTTGACACTCTCGGTCTCCCATTCTAAACCTTCCTTTTGGGAAGAATATGCGCAGACAACTCCTAGCAGAAGTTCAACTTTGTTATCTGTCCAGCTTAAATTTGCCACAGTGGCATTTGGATCGACTCTAACCTTCTTTTTAGGCGGCATTTTCACTTTGCCGAACAAAGAAACAACACTGCGCTTGGTAACCATTCCATCACGAATGTTCCCGGAATTGTCGTCAGGAAGCCGAATATCCTTTCAGTGTAAACGCCTACGAATCCGAATAATCTAAAATTGATGAATCCGGAAAAATCTCCTTTAGTGTAAACCTAGTCTGAAATTCTACTTTTCTTTTCTTTTAGTTCATGGAATGGACAAACAGTCAGGAACTTGCTCATGCTCGAGTCGTCGTAAACGAAGTCATATTAAAGAGCGAAAACCCCCGCCTCTCTGGTTGAATCTGTTCTATTTTAATTAGTTTCAGCCGCCACTTGCACAACGCACATCTTAGGGTTTGCTTTTCTCGCGCGGCGGTGGCAGTCTGGACCTATGCCCTCTCGGACGTGACCGCCTCCTTCAAGGCCGCCACGTCCAGTATCTATCTTAAGGTCCCTAATTTGTGGGTAATGGTTGTCTTGTTATTTGATGAAGTTAATGAAGAAAGGTCTATACAATTGCTCTTATGACCAAAAACAACACACTCACTGGTGCTATGAAACTGGTATACAATATATGTCTTTTCTTTTTTAAGAACTTGTCATTTCATTTACCGCATACGTGAAAAGAAAAGAGATCTAAACAGGGCAAAAAGAGTACGCAGGCTTAAGTAAAGTTCCTGTTTATGCTTCTTTGATTTGATTTTAAATCCAAAGCACCAAATAAAGTTGCAAACGCTATTGTGGATCTTGCGAAAACCATCCCCTCTTCCTGTGGAGCTGAAATAGTCTTATCTGAGCTAACTGCGCGCAAAGACGCGCACAAAGAATCAGCTAGTAAAATATGTCAACATGTTCCTCAACAAGTACTCCAAGCAGCATCACTGGCATTAGTTCACCACTCCAACATCACTGAGAAAGTCTTAAATAGAGGTGGTTTACATTTAACCAAAGAGGGTAACGGTCTTTCATATAAAAACTTTGCAAAAGGCTTGGTAATCAACAAAACTAATCATCAGTGAGTCCTGTTTCCTCGCATGCCAGTCGTCGTGAATTTCGTGAATCCCATAGAAACAATATTCCTTTAAAACTTGAATTTCAGTTAATTGGCTTCGCTAAATGTCAACAAACTTTCTACACATAAAGATGAAGTCAGAATTTTGCTCGCCGATGAAGGAAACTAAGCTAAACGTGTCTGACAATGCTTCTGATTTTTATATCGATGGTTACGAATTGATTTGAAGAGATACTGTGACGCTGGCGATGGTGGCGGAGGTATATGCTTTTACATTAAATTGGCAATAAATTTCTCTGTACGGACTGATCTCGCATTTATCGAAGTTCGCAAGCCTAACTCGAAAACTCTTATTATTGTTAATTCGTACAGGCCTCCTAACTCTTCAATTATAGGGCTGTTCTCAAATTTGGAAACCCTTATTGCTAGACTTGATATCACCAATCTTGAACTTTTCTTACTATACTTGGTGATATGAATGCTGACATGGCTTCAACCGATTACAACAGCAATCTTTGTCAACTACAAACATTGCTGATATCACAGTTATGGCATCCACCAACTCTTTTCTGAGCCTACTCGGATAACAAGTAAATCAACTACTTCAATCGATTTAAATTTAAATTATACAAATTGACCTGAGAAGGTAGTCTGCTCCGGAATTGCCCATATCCGTATTAGTGCCTATAGTATTGCTTTTGCTTTTCGTACGCTTTCGATTGACTTCCCATTTAAAAAACCAAATCATTACTTGTGGCAACAAAGTAGTTCTTTCCAAGAGTCAGCTTCATGAAAATCTCTTGCACACAAGAGAGTTGCACATAGAGGGCGACAAAAGAAACAACACTGGGTGGAAGTGAACTTTGCTGAAGTCACCCAAGGGGGTTATTAACCTCTTTGTGAGCTTATGTTCGTAAATTCACTTCCCCTACATGCAAAATCAGCAGATGAAGTTCTCGATGCTGTAAAGAATTACTTCTTTTCCTATGGATACCCGAAAAAAATTCTTATAGACAATGGAGGTGAATTTTGCAATGCAAAACTCAACTTGAATTATTTTGCGTGGAAAATCAAATCAAGCTGTCCCATGGAGCGGCAGAAACTCCAACCACACAAGGTCTTGTGGAAAGAAGCAACAAAACATGGAAAGAAAATATGGGATCAATAAATATGGGGTCAAATAACAAGAACATTGAAAGATGGTGCGAGTTAGCGTGCCTTTGGGCCGCTACGCAGGCTAGTGCGAGTACACAATGCAGGCTTCATATGCTATGAACATCACTCTCCACAGGGCAATCAATACAATACCATACGACCGGCCGTTTTCAGAATAACGGCACACCGTGAGAACCACCAGAACACTGATGAAGACATTAAATGTCAAGGGGAAGGCACTGAGCTAGCTCTGATAAAAACAATTTAGACAATGATCAGTGTGAAACTCTTGAATGAGCAGCCAAACACCAGAAGATACGTGAACGACAGAGTCAATACAATGAAGAATTGGTAAAACAAACCAGACAATTAAGGAAGGCACCTTTCAAGATTGACGGCATGGGTGCAATCGAAATAGACAGGGTAGACAAAACGAGTCATATACACCCGAATATGCTGTTGGGCAAAATAATGGAGATTAGGAAAGACTATGCTAAAATAGTTACTTCACAAGCAATCATTAAGGGCTTTATTTCATTTTCAAGGTTATATCCTAGCCTTGCACTTCGAGGAATGTGACAGTTGATTATTGCAAAGAAATTTCGTTCACCGCTGCTTAGGGGCACCCGATGAGAATATAGTTCAAAACCACTTAAACATAGCATTGTTAAACGTATTTTCGTATTTAAACGGTAAATATAGGCATATTTTTATCCCCTAAAAATTTTCCATCAGTTTGGATTTCCTAGCTGAAAGTCTAGTGATCCGAAAATTATAGGGATCAAAACTTACCTTTTCGAAAATTTCAGCCGGAAAAAAGGCTCCCGAAAATTCTAGGTGACCTTTTTAGGGTAAAAATTCGTTAAAAATGAGCAATTATACTTTGTTTTAGATGTTCGAAAATCCTATGAGAGGCAGGCAAGCAAGAAATCTTACAACAAATGTTCCGAATATTCTAGATCTCAAATCGTCTTCCGAATAGATATTTTCCGAAAATTGACATTGGGTTTCCTGGCTGCTTGCAAGAAAGCTAACAATACTTGTCAGTAGCATTTGTTCAGTTTGCAAATAAATGAAGTAACAACACTTGTTTTGACTGCATCTTTATTTCTTACATTCAGATTAAATTTAAAACATAAAATGAATCTATACATTTGGTTACTTTAGTGGACAGTGTCTGTTACCCAAACCAGATTACTTAGCCAGTCAAAAATCCACTTATTAGACCTAAAGAGCAACCCATTTTATATCCCTGTCGCTAACCCTAACATCAGGTTCAACCGTGATCATTTCCATCACCTCATAAGTCATGACACCAGATCTACTTGTACGGTGCACATTCAAGAAGTGAAGACCATCTACACCTATGCTGTTTGTGGAGTTAGAATATGTCCAGAAACTTGCTTCCAAAGGTACCATACATTACAGGACTATTACTTCGATGACAAACGTTGCAATGATCCCAGACGCCTAAAAGAGGGAGGAGGGAGGCCTTTTCAGAGAGGAAGAAGGAGACCACTGCGAAATTAAACATTTTAGAGACTGTTGATGTGTCTTTAAATGAAATATGTGAAATAGAACACTGGATGGATTTAGTTGATGGAGACTGATAAAAATGTTTCTCTCGACAAATTTTAAATTTTCATATTTTAGTCAACCATGCAGCTTATTTAAGTACTGATTGTAATCTTTTAATTACAAATACACTTTAGCAGCCTTTTTGAGCCTTTTGAATGTTAACTTGTGAAAGATCAGTTGTTGCAAAATCGTGGACAAAAATGGAAGTTTTCTCGTCTTTACATATGAGGTTTCATTAACTTTTGAAAATTTACATAATTATTCAAATGATGCACTCCATGATGTCACGTGATTTCATATATCCCATATTTTTTAAACCTTATAGAAACAAGAATTTTATGCTCTTTATAAATATATATGGTTTTATGAGGTTTCTGTGAAATGTTTTTGCTTGGCAAGCATTATAAGTCATATGGCTTGTATACTCTTATAATAACCGCCCCCCACACCCCCCCCCCCCCCCCCCCGTGGTATGCTAAGGGTTAAGAGAACTTTTACCTTTTACCTCCATCCTGAAATCGTATAATCTTCGAAGCCGAGGTCACAATTTCATTCTTCCCCATGTTAAAACTGAACGCTTTAAGAGTTGCTTTGTAGATTGATGCCTTTTTGGACTTATATAACTATGCATGCTGTGTATGAAATGTCTCTTTTCTATGTAGATTGTACTTAGCCACATATTTTATAAACGTCTTATTATGATAATAATCATACGTTCATTGTAAACTTACACGTCTGTTGTAAGGGTTGTTACTTCAATAAAGACGTTTATTATTATTATCATTATTACACTAATAAGCCATCAACTATCAACTCACATTTCTCTATGTCCTCAAACATCTCACTCAAGTCTCTCTGGAATATTTCAGGGGCTGACACCACCCCGGTAGTGCACCCGCCAAGGAGAATCCCGTTCATGTTAAGGGACAAAGTGAAAGCTGAACTGAACAGAATGGAAAGAATGGACATCACAACTAAAGTTAAGCAGCTCACGAAATGGCGGTGAAGAGAGAACATTATCCACTCAGAACAGTGGAAGAAGTAGCGGCGACTCTTTCAGAAGCCATGGTTTTCTCAACACTGGATGCCACGTCGGGATTCTACCAGATCAGGCTAGCAGAAGAAAGCACCTGGCTTACCACGTTCAACACACCTTCTGGCAGATTTAAATTGAAAAGGTTACTGTTTGGTTGACACTTGCATCAATCTTTATCTCATATTCACCAGGGAGAATGCCAATCACAGCATGGTCTAGAAAGACTTTCTGGTCTAAAAATAGTTCCTTTCCCTAAGTGTCTCAACAATTTTGTCCGTAATTGCTGGTTTTCTTATACCTTAACGTGTACATTCTGATTTTTTAAATGCACTGTGTTTCTTTTGCAGAAAATTGCTCGAAGAAAAGCAGCTGTTGATACGATGGACTGGAAAGATATAAAGAAAGGGCGGTGTAAAAAGGTTTTAATTGCCGACTACACCAGTTCTGATGAGAGTGAGGATGAAAATGGTCATGATGTAAAACGATTTGTAACAAAGAGGTTGTCGTGGAAAGGCTTAAAGTTAAGGGAGCTTAAAGACGTTCTTGAGAAAGTTGCAGACAGAAAGAGTAGTTGGCAAAAACGTGTCTCTTAGGGGTTCTCCACCTTGCGCTCCAAAGTGGGCTGTTCGTTCTTCACCGATGGCCACCAGCACGCCTGCGCGGGAAGGACGACGTTAAACCAGACTAAGCAACATGTAATGCACCTTCGAAATATTTCTCGCAGAAAAAAATCTTCGCATTTTCAATTTTAATTGATCTCATCAATATAGCATAGTTATTTTTACAGCTTTCTTTCCAGTGGGCAAAATGAGTGTGTCTTAATTAACTACTTTTAGAAGTTTTTAAGGACAATCGTCATTTTCAAATTGCCTAAGCACGTTTTTCAAGCGCTTTTGCTGTGAAGTGTTTTCTAGGTAGACTTTAGCCACTAAGTCGTTTTCAGTTCCGTTTTCAGTTATTTCGTTTAAGCAGTTGTAGTTATAGAGAAATTTCTGTGATCATTTAAAGTATATTTATATGAACTCCGTGCTAACCTAGGAATCGTGAAACGTTCAGTGAATTCATGACTAAAATAATTTCAGCGGTTAGGGTGTAGGGTTGGCGCAGTGGTGAGAGCACTCGCCTCCCACCAATGTGGCCCGGGTTCGCTTCCTCGACTCGGCTTCATATATGGGATGAGTTTGTTGGTTCTCTATTCTGCACCGAGAGGTTTTCTGCGGGTACTCTGGTTTCCCCTCTCCTCAAAAACCAACATTTGACTTCATTTACGCTGATTGTTAATTTCACTTTACATTGTCCCCAGTTAGTGCTCCCGCGCTAAATCGACTAGAAGTTCCTTTCTTTCCTTTATAATCGATGTAGCATTTTGGTGTATTGGAGGGTATTATGTGGTCTGATATAAGTGATTATTATAAGCAGCTATATTAACATAAATAAAAGATGGGAAAAGAAATAACTCTGTTGGTGTTTCGTCTCGTTTATTTCGATTTGGATTTGTCCCCTTGAAAATGTCGTTCGGATAGCTACATTAATCCAGTGAAGGCCATAAATACTTGTTTGTTTATTTGTCGAGCCAGGTTAATTTGTTGTCAGCTAACAAGCTGATGTATGTGGGCCTGTTGTACTCACCCTGTCGTGCACACCCTGAGGTGAGACCACAACACAGGGAAGTGCGTACCCCAGCTACTCTTTACAAACAGTGTGTAGGCTTTTTAGCGGTCGCATTGTTGAGAACATTGAAGAGTTGCGAGACTAATGGAAAAAAGCTTTATCAAAAAAAAGAGTCAAGCTAAACCCACGGAACTATCTATCCAAACTTTCACTCGAAGCAAAATTACGAATTTGGACTGCAAAAAAGGTTAACTTTACCAGATGCTGTCCAAGCAAACAAAACGAAAAAAAAGCAATGAAACGTGCTTTTCACCGATTTCGTAAAAGTCGTCTTTACGATTTTCGTGCTTTGCGTAAAGACTGCGTACAAACCTTGCTTAAGCTCCCTTTGCAGTGACTGTAAATTCTCACTTACGGTTTTCAAGCTCTGTGCGTTAAGGCAACGTATAGACCTTGTTTAAGTTCCCTTTGAAGTGAGTGTAAATTCTCGTAAACTCTCTTTACACACTACCGTGTTCACTTTGTAAAGACAATCTTTACGCAACTGGAAAGGAATTCGTAAAGAATGGTAAATGTGGTCCTTACGCTTTCTTTACGGTTTCTTTTGGAAACCGTAACTTTAAGATTTCATATGCTTGCTGTGAATACCACTGAACTCAGTGACCTCGGTACCTCTTGAGTATTTCAGGTTGGGGATCTTCATCACTTCTACACCCTACGGTAAACACTATCTTTACTAGGTTTAACTCTGTGGCAGTCTTCAACCCCACAACTGGCATGACATCTCCCTCAGCCACCTGAACCTCCATGCATTACATGGTATCGCTTTTGGTACAAAACTACCACGTCAGTCTTTCCGATTGTTTTGATTTCATGCCCCGAATAAGAGACCAATTTTGATCTACTTCTGCCACTGGTTACTATACCAGTTTCATTACAGGCACTTCTTGGCATCACATTACACTGAGCTCCAGTGTCAATCTTAAATCGTATGGTACAATTATTGATCTGAAAATTTGCATACCAATCTTTTTCTGTAACTTATTTGGATCCAATAGTAACGATAAAGAATGGCTGTTCATCTCTGGTACTTTCGTTACCAACTGTGTGAACTTCTTTTGTGGTTGCTTTGCACACTTTGGCAAAGTGATTTTGTTTGTGGCACGCATTGCAATTTTTTTCACATGTCTGACAACGCCCTCCCTTGTGGCGATATCCACAAAACTGACACAAATTCATACCTTATGTTCCCGCTCTCACATTCTCTTTCTACTCTTTCTTGGTTACCGATTTGTCCGGCTCCGGTCCTCACTCTATTTCACCATGTGTACTACTTTTGCTTCAGTCAAAACCTTTAGGTGTGCTGAACTGATTTCGGCTGCTCTACAGATATCAATGCACGTTTCCAGGCTCAATTCTGACTCTCTGAGAAATCGAGCCCGCACTGTATATATCGATATCATAATTTACACCACAAACAATCCTATTACGAATTAATCCGTCCTTGAGGTCCGCAAACTCACACCTTGATGCCTTGTTTCGTAAATCTGTCACGTTGGCATCAATCGACTTACCCTCTAATTGATTCCTTGAAAAAAAGAATGCAGCTCAAATGTTAGATTCTTCCGTGCATTTGCATACCTCTCAAACTTCCCCATAATCTTATCCACTTTCTTGTTATCGTCATCCGCATTCCACTGATTCAGAAACGTAATGTAAACCTCCAGAGCCTCCGATCCGGTCATGTGCAAAAGTGTCATTGCTCGAACTTTTCCAACTTTTCTAGCCAAACCTTAGGCGATCTCATAGCTTTCAAATTGCTGCTTGAATCGTCGCCAATGCTCTGCTAAATTTCCATTGAGTGCTAAAGCGATGGGTGGCTGTAACTTATCCATATTATAAAGTTTTTTCTGACAACATATCAACAAGACCGAGGGCGCTTTCCATTCAACAAAAATCACCGGTTCAAATTTTCGCTAGTCGAATGGAACGCGTCCGACCGCTTCCCAGAATTCGAGGTCACGTGCTCTGCAACAGAGGGCATGCTGGGTGAAACTTTGTTGTGTTTGAAAATGGCCGACTTTTTGAACATTTTCGCGGCTTTAGACATAACAGCGTCCTTGTTTTGCTGGGTATTAGGATATTCTGTAACTGTTATTCCCAAGCAGTCTGAAGAATAAAATTAATAAATATGATATATGAAGTTCTGCTAACTTGATTTAACAAAATGGCAAAACGGAGGGAACAGAACTACTACGAGCGAAAGTCGAAGTTAGGGTAACATACCGCTCCTGGTTGAAGGAAACAAATTGCTGCATTGATGCTGTAGAAAAAGACTGAAATCGTTCGACACAAAGCCACACGCTGAGCATTGATACGCTGCTCTGCCCGCCATTATTGCTTTTTCAAGTGGCCACGTGAGCTCACGCTCGGTAGAGAGACTAGTCCCGACATCTCTTGCGAATGGAACACAAAATTTTCGACAATTCCGGAAATTCCATCAAAGAGGGTGCACTTAAAACGTATTCCTAAATTTTCGAAAAATTTTCCCGGAACTTTTACCGTTCAATTCAGTTTCCGACCGGAAATCGGACCGTGTTCCCACTAGTTTCCATGCCCAGAAGGGCCCCGGATGTAACCACAGATTACCAGCGTCGCACCGGAATCGCGAGGTCACGGGATCAAACCCCGTTGAAGTCCTGAATTTTTCAGGCTTCTCTACGCAATTGTAAAAATTGCGTTCATAACTGCGAAGATCATAGCTTCACTTGATTTCATATCCGCAGTTCATATATGACTCATTTCATATACCATTTCATCATTGAGTTACTCCTCACGGGACCATTGGAACCCACAAATGACCAGCTCCCAACGTCAGTGGCTTCATAGCTCAGTTGGTTAGAGCGTCGCACCGAAATCGCGAGTTCACGGGTTCAAACCCCGTTGAAGTCCTGAATTTTTCAGGCTTCTCTACGCAATTGTAAAAATTGCGTTCATAACTGCGAAGATCATAGCTTCACTTGATTTCATATCCGCAGTTCATATATGATTCATTTCATATACCATTTCAACATTAATCTATCAATACAGGTGCAGTGAGAAAAAAAACTGCAAGTTTCCTGGAGTCCGTCTTCAGCAACTGAATGTAAACTGGGCATCATTCTCAACAATGCAAAGCCCTTGTTTACTTGGGCATTTTGACTTTGTTTGCCTACATTTTCATCGAGTGCTTTAGCTTTGTTTGCCAATGTTTTCTTTAACTGAAGAAGTGAATCACTCGCTTTTAACGTTCAGACTGAAAACCAGAGGAATCGTTCTCGGTCAGTGATTGTCGCTCGAATTCTCAACTTACTTGTGGCCTAATTTTTAACCAGCCAATGGGATTGTTTGTTTTCCCTTGCCGTGCGTTCTGAGAACTTTAATTTGTAGTCAATCTCAAATAAAACATGTTTTATCGCTGAAGTTGTCGTTGCTATGTAAGAAAGCAATTGATTCATGGTTTTAGCTGTGCGTCGAGTTAAGGGTGCTCTTGGAAGATTGCTAAGCACTCAAAAATACTACTAGCATGCTAGCTTTTGAACAAGGACACTTGTCAAGGAAAAACATTACCAGAAATTCGTGACATTTCGTTCACGCGATGATTTATGTCTGCGGTTACACGGAGCATGGTCACTGGCGTCAAATTGCGACAACAACATGTACCAACTATACCAGATTCACGTATCAATCTTCGTTGGATCCTTGATCCGTTTTCCTTACTTAATTTAAACCATCGACCAGGAATCCAAAAATAAAGAAGATCAATGTATAGTTAACCTCATTTCCTCTCTCGTCTTTCATTTCAACAAGCTCATGTTATTTCATCACAATTGGATATGGCATGTATATTGACAAAGCTATTTCAGATTCTAGACGGCGCTGCTGGTCTATATAAGACAGAGGGGATTCAGTGACTTTTAGCTTACAACCTGGGGCTTCCTTTTCGAAATTCAGCAAAACAAAAGACATTATTAGCGGTATTCCTCCGGGCTCAGGATGTGAAAAACACGAAGAACAATCGTAATTTGGCGCGATTTTTCACATTTTGAAGTCTACAGAACTTGAAACAGCGGTAGAAAGCGTAAAAATGCTAGGCTGCTAAGCTGACATAAACATGGCAGCTTTTTTGTGCGAAGAAAGCTATGGAAAATGGTTGTTCTTCCCGTTTTTTCACATCCTGCCGGACATTCGTGCGACCAGATGAAGGCTACATCCATTCGTGAAAAAGCGTCCTTTTCGGTGCCGATGGGCGGCATTCTCCTTTATCGTGGAACGTTTTATTTAACGTAGTTGAAAAGATCGTAATTTGAAGAAAAGTTTGAGGGGTTGGCACCTATGGAAGCATCAAAGACACGCACAGCTCAAAGCTTGGAAGTCAAGGTAAGTGAAGGTATTTTAATCAAATTAGAAGGCAAGTACCAGCGTAAATCCTTGTTATTTTGGCGCTATTTGGCCGCTCAAACAATGAACGAAATAGTAAAAAAAACCTTCGCTTCGTAGTGTAGTTGCATATTATTTATCAGGGAAAGGTCGGCACATCGAATTTAATTTATTTGAACTGCCAAAAATTGATAGTTTATTTTAGATCCCATACATTTCTTTACAACATCGGACAGCCATTTTTTCTGTTCCATTTGATTGACATGCGGTATTCGTGACGCAATATGACTCGAATTTCTGGTAATGACTTGTCAAGGACGATATTTGCTGGTGTAAATTACTCTTCAAGTGCACTTGTCAAGGAAAACTTGTCATATTTTCCATTTACACGACCAAGGAAAATTGGAAGTGTGTACAGTCGGCACTTTTTTCTTGACAAGTGGGGTTGCTGTAGAGTCCGTGGGGGGTTGACAGCTTCTTTAAACTAGGTAGAATGTATATTTAATTTAGGTAAAATGACGGTCACCAATTTAACCTAGGAAAAAATGGATTCAACGTGAGACTGGATTTGACCAATAAAATAACCACTGTTAAAAATAATCGAACTGTCAGTAGTTAAGTAGCCCAAGACAGGTATGGTAAATTTCGATAGATTGTGCAATTTTTTTTTCAGTATAAAATCCCAATGGCGGCTTTCCATTAAGTTTTATCGTGATGTGTTCCACTTATTCTGGTACGAAACGATTTATAATGTTAGACATAGTATATTAATATAGTAAGAGTTCTGAAAACTCAAATTGTTTGAGGAGACACACTGTCTGGTTATTCTTAACGTTCGCGATCTGATTGCTAAACAATTGAACTTAAAGGGCACGCGCATGGGTTCAAATTGCGCCTATGCATTCCATTTATTCTTTGTGGAAATCTAAAAGAATGCACCAAAATCGAGTTTGTAAGCTCGCCAATACGTACTGCGCATGATCAATACCAACTAGACTTGAAATTAGGATTGTCCACTCCTCTTGGTCGGCCGCAATTACAAATCTTGTCAATTTTTCCAACAAGTCATAGTAAAGAAGTTCTAATTAATTGGATTTACAGCGTGCGAGAATGGTCGAAGTATAAACTTCCTTAGTTCTCGTTGGCGCCAGCAGTAAATCAGTGGATTCAGAAGCGAGTTAAGCGTGACTGAAGTATAAAATCCTCCTCGCACAAGATAGACTCTGTCGTCGTAATTTACCATTACAATGTACAAAATAACGGGTAACAAACATATTCCAAGAGCAGTGAACACGAACACTGTCGTCTTCAGCGCTTTTCTGTCCTTTAAGAACTTTTCTACATCTTCTTGCGAAAGGCATTGATCTTTAATCAACTTTTGATGCCGACGAGTCTCAAAGTACAGGACAACATAAGAAGACGACACGAAAATTACGCACACAATTGGGATATGAGAAGCCAATATACCATAGAGACTGCCAGTTTTTGTACCTAATAAAAACATGCTTGTGCGGCATAAACCACTATATATCCAACAAAACAAGATTGCTAACTTCATGTTTCTTTCTGTCACAACGCTGGGGTAGCGGTAAGGAAATTTTATCGCAACCAGTCTCTCACAAACAACTGCCATCAGATGCAGACACGAGGAAAGAGAAAACCAGGGAAAGAGAAACCATTGTAAAATGAGGAAGCCGGTAAAACGTTCCTCGTCACCAACTAACTGGGATACGTTCCAAATAATTAAAGCTGGCTGAACGTCTAGACCTGTCAAAACGTCAGTGGTTGCCAAACATGCTAACATAATGTTCGCGTTACTCTGAAGACTGCGTCTTCTTCTTATACCAAGTATCACCAACACATTCAGTCCAATTGTGAATGGACAAGTAATGCTGTTCATGATTATGTTAACGATTAAAAAAACTCTGAAGCAGTGTCGTGTTGCGTCGGAGTGCGTAATAGAATCCATTTCTTTAATAACGTTTGTTAAATTCGAGGCAGTCAAGTTCGCCATTTTGAGACAAAATGCAGTACTCAATGATCTTTGTAAGTAGCGTGGTTTTTCAGTTAATATCAGAAGAAGGTAAACCTGGCGAAGGCTTGAAGGACGGGACTAATAGAGGTCCGGAATTTCCAACACCACGTACACCAATTTAATGACGATTGCGAGCAACAAATGCCTTGGACGATAGATGTACACGGGGGTCGAAGCTTTAACATGAACCAAACAGAATATTGCACAACGTAAAAGCAGTGAAATAGACAAAGCGAAAAAATAATAATCAAGCTTAAGAGACGATTGCGAAAGGACTATTTACATTGTAAATGCTCCAAATAACAGACTTCGTCTGAAAAAGCTGCTTAGTAGCGATCGATTTACTGCTGCCAACTGCGCCTAGCATTCCAAATGAGAAGAACAGTAAAGAAAAAGTCAAGCAAAAGGCTTAGCGCCCTTAAGCATACTAATGAGACGAAAACAAGTAAAAACAACTAATGTACATGCGAAAGGTAACACTAAAGAGAAAGAACTGGGAAAAAGCCGTTAATGAAGTGTGCTTGAAGATTACAAAAGATGCAAAGCTTAGGTTCTTCATAGGATAAGATAAAAGCTTAGTCGGAAATGAATTCTAAATAAGTTTTTTTTCTTTTATTTCCGTGTACGTAAAAGGAAAACGGCAAGTAGTTTCTTCATCAAAAGAAGACAGCTGCAATTATTTTCAAGAGTTTCCGTCTTTGAGAGTCCGCTTTTCTTAGTTTCTTAGTGTTCAAATAGTCTTTACTTTGAATAATCATCATATTTGTTAGCCTTGATATTGAAATGAATTTTACAGAGTATAGCATGTTGTTAGGCGAGAAGACCTCAAGAAATCACCAGGCTTATGGGGAGAGGTCCACCTCGACATCTAGGCTCGAATTCCAGCTGTTTTGGGATTGAAGTTAACATAGTCCTCCACCCAACGAACGGCTTGATCCCTGGTTTGGTTTGTCTGTGACGTAGCACCCGTGGCAATTGTATTTTGTAGCTTGGCAGGCAGGCAGGCAGGCGACAAGTTGATAGAAGTGTCATGCATAATTATCGTCCAGTATCAGTGTTCCGGCAATAGCAAAGGTCTTTGAGAAAACACTTTATAACCAGCTTTTTACCTACATATATATATATACTTCAATGTAATAGTATATCTTATCAAAATATCAATCTGCCGGGCTTTCCATCTTTCATTCACTGCTATGCTTGCCTTGCCTCGCCTTGCTGGAAGCCAGTGGTAATTAGGCCTGTAATACATAGATTTAGCCAAGCCTAAAAGCGGAGCTCCCTGGTCATTTATTCTTACTGCCTGAAGGGTTTGTGAAAATAAAAGTTTTCGAATTGTCCGCGTTTTGATCTTTCTGGTTGCTACTTTAATAATTAAATCATTTTCTTTGCTTTCTTCTATAGAAAAATTCATTGCCTAACTAGTGAATTCGACGGTACATTTTATGTTAAAAGCCGACATACATACATACGTACATATATACTTTATTGAACCTCCCTAAAGGGGCTTTTCAGGAACAATAATATTTATAAAATAATAATTTACATAATTATTTAAATTATTTACAAGATTAAAATAACTACTTATCACAATATCAATTACTTCCTAAAAAATCTCTTAGAAGTTTGTTTGTTCGTTCGTCTGTTTTTTCAGTGCGACATCGGAAATTTACTTTGCAATTCACCAGTTTGGCAATAATTTTTTCTTGAACCGCATGAGTTTGAAAAAAAAAACAACAAGCACAACCTCAGCGAGCAACCGGAAAAGGAAAAAAAGCCATTTCAGTCTCAACTGTCAATAGCCAACGAATAGGATTTACGCTAAAGTTTGAAGCCATAAAAACAACTTTGTCAGTTCAAGGTCAAAGAAGAGTTTTACTGATGTACTTTATTCCACTTTATCTCTGAAAACAAGATTATTCCATATTTTGATGTATTTCATTAAAACACGCCAGGTTGGCTTAGCACAAGAATCTGCAAAATACGGCAATGCAACCAAGAAAGGACGAACTTCAAATACGATCTGCTCCAACACTTTTAAATAACGTTTGGGTGCTTTACACAAACTTCTGAAAACACAAGCTAGTGAGATTTCCCTCTAATTTTACGAGAACTCATTGCGAATACGTGTTTATCACATAAGGGCAAAAATTTCTTGTCACTGTCGAGGCACAACGAAAAAAAGTTGGGCAAACGGATTTAGAAAGCACTTGTTCGCTCGCATTTTAGAAAAAAAAAAGTTTCTGGCAAGGGGTTAGTACAGATAATTGTTATTTAATTCCAGTTGACAATAAAAATTCGATTTTAGTTCCTGAGCAAAGGAAGAACCGATTAAACCACCTTTTAAAAGTACGCATCCACTTCAAATAACAAATGTGAGAATGATATACACATTAAATGAAATGGTGACAATGGAACCCACTGGAAACTCGGAAAAATCTGAGCCCCAGATGGGATTGGAACCCACGACCCTTTGTGATCTAGTCGGATGCTCTAACCACTGAGCTACTGGAGACTCTATGGCGAGCAAGGTGCTGAAAGATGTGTGAGTTCTTATCGGATGTTAAATGTTCACGAACACGTGTAGCAAGATGTCGGTTTGTCTCGCCAACATAACAGGCGCTACAGCCTGCACGAGAAAATTTGTAGACAACCCAATCGCTGCAGCATGCGCAAGAAAATTTGTAGACAACACGGGATCGTGATAAATTAGAGATGGCATCTTTGGCACTAAGTAAGTTCTTGATCCTGTATGGGGCAAACACTAACTTGATGACTAAGTTCTTACAGTGGCGTTGAATTAAGCGCTTGATTCTGTGTTGAGGGTAAGTCGAGAAGGAGCCAACAAACGGTAATTTGTAATAGTGCGTGCGAATTTCATTAGAGCTGGTTGCCAAGGAAGAGCGCAAAGTGGGGGCAAAGAAATTGCTAGGGTATTGTTTGACAGTTTTGTTAACACGACTGGATGGAAACGGCTGATTCTTTACCAGAATGTTGGTAAGCTCGTTAATGTTGTTGTGGAGGCCGATCCAGGTGTAGTGATTTTAAGAGTTCTGTCCACCAGCGTTCGTATTAACCCCAATTTGTAGGGGAGAGGTGCAAAACTGAGAAAGTTGGTGAGAAGGCCTGTGTAAGTGCTCTTGCGAAAAACAGATGTGACGAGAGATGAATGATTGCTGTTGTCCAAGAGGACATCTAGAAACGGTAGTTTGCAGTTGACTTCCGTCTCCATGGTGAATCTAAGGTTAGGGTGTTTATATTAGTTTTATGTTAGTTTTTAATAGTAGTAATATTCAGTGTATCGTCATTGATTATAATTTCACATAATTACGTGCGCATAACGTGATAAACGATAATAGACCATATTCGTATTCTCAGTATTGGACTGGAACTAGCTTGCAATGGAGGCTAATGCGGGGAAATCTTTTCAAATGCAAATACTTTTTAATATATTCCCCCGCATTAGCCTCCATTGCAAGCTAGTCCCAGTTCAATACTGGGAATACGAATATGGTCTATTGCCTAATTACTGTATCACTGACCAATTGACACAGAAACAACTGTGATAAGACATTATCTGAAGGCCATCGGGTAAATATTCTCTCGTACTCCTTTCTATTATCTCAAGAACATAAATGGACAGTTTTGCATTACTTTGCAGATTTCGAACTGCATCCTACATATTGTATTGACTGGTCATTGCTTCGATTATACGCTAGGCTTCTGCTTCCAAACGGAATAAAGTTGTTTGAAACCAATAGCCTATTGAATATTGGTATACACCGATACATTCGAAATCCGTGAGAATCCTCCAAGAATGGCAGAAGCAGCGAAGAGAGAAGAAGCAAAGAGAATTCGGGCCTCAGCCAAGGCACGATTCACAAGGAAACGAAATGAATTCTTTAAGTCCGTCAAGGAAAACAAAGGTATGGAAACAGTTAAAAGAACATTTGCGGACTTACATGAAGCTTGGAATATCGTCGAAGGTAAGCATGATATTTACATGAAACACTTAGCCGAAGACGAATTATAACAGAACCAAGCATGGATACACGAATTACAACAATTGTACGAAGAAGCAGCGACTACTCACACGCAGTACGTCATCGATCAAACCTTACACAAGCACAAACGAGTGGAAGAATTTCACAAACAAGAATCAATGAGACTTGAACAAGAAAAACTCAGACGACTATTGCAACAATTTAGTGTAAAAAAGAAGTCCATGGGAACCATCTTTGATACATTAGTGAAACACGCACATGACACGATGGAATCACAAAATAAAGACGTAAATGAGCTTCCACAACATTCCATGCCGCTTCAAGGATTCGAAACCTCGCACCATTAGGAAGCCGCGCCCTTTTAAGAATTTTAAGGCTCGTACAAATCGTTTTAAGAACACTTTCTTTCCAGCGATGACCATTATTTAGATTGCAATATTTTGGTATTTAGCTAGAAATAGTTTTAATGATAATTTATTTTTTATTTTTTATTTTTATTTTATTTTTTTTAACATGTAAATAAATCATATCGATTATTATGTAAATTTTTACGCAATTCAGTCTGGTGACTGCCTTGTAAAATGCTGCAATAAACTGTGTATCTATCTCTATCTATCATTTGACGAGATTACTTGTCCTCTATATTAACCGCTAAGACAACGAATCAGGTCATCCACACAGTAATATCGCCGCCTATGAAACTTTATGAAGAAGTTAAAGGGTGGCTAAATTTATCTGAAGAAGAATGAAGATGCTCTGAGTCTCCAGTGCAACAAAAGCAAAAACTGTTTTCAATAGGTTGGCTCTTGATTATGAAGGAAAAATCATCAAATATTGTACGAATTTTATTTACGCCGCTATCCCAAATACACCTGGAACAAGGCATCACTTCTAGTCATGATAACATACCGATTTTTGCCGCAAACACAACGTTGGCGATGTGAAAAAAGGATGGTGGCACGTGCAAATAGAACAACAAAAGATAGCCTTTGCAGTTTAATTTTTAAAAAAACTCGTCACCAAACCACTGGTGTCATCATCTTGGATAGCCCGCTTGTAAAAAAACATAACCCTTACCAAAATAACAATTGCCAAAATGACGTATGAAGTGGTTTTCGGAATCTCTCGGAGAAAAGAAATCAAAAACCCACAAATAAGTGGACATGTCACAGCTACATCGAATATAGAGCAAGAGAATGGTCAATAATTTGAAAAAGTGAATGAGCCAGACATTGAAGGAGAGCGGTCTCAGACACTTTCAAACTGCAGACCGCGGACTGCAGACTAACCCTAAATCACAGCTATTGAAAGCTAACCTCTCTAAAATGGGTGCTAAGACTTAAAGACTGTTTATCAGCACTATTTGAAATGGGTGCTTAGACTTAAATACTGCTTATCAGCGCTATTTGTAGGCAGCCAGCAGTCTGCCTTCTGTAGTTATCATACACCAGAAAGAGAAGAAGAAAAAGAACATGTTCGAACTTCAGGATTATGTGCAGCTGAAAAATGACAAAATGGTAAAGGAAACGACCATTCATCTAAATTTGATACTTGCTCTAATTGTAGAATGGGACTGTGCCAAAATAATCATAAAGTTTGGATTTATTACTACAAACAGACTCAGCAAAGTTTGAAAATAAGCCAAATGTTTCATTTAATAATTCAAAAGAAATAGATTATTTTTCCTGCGTTTTCAAAATTTTGTTTTATTTGCTTTTGATCTTTACGAATTCGAAGTAAGAAAAAGAGCAAATAACTAAGCAAATTAAAATCAACAAAACATCATGTATGTTTCAGTTTCTTTATTCCTCAGAAGCTAATTCAATATTGTTGCCCCCTGTCCTCCCAAGGAGATTTATCACTGAGCAATGTCCTTCTAAAAAGCTCTGAGAAAGAAAAGTATAATAGGCTATCATGTACAGTATACCTAACCCCAACCTTAATTCTAACCATTTCAAATCAGTGAATAGACTACTTAACAACCATTGGGGTTTTATAAAATACTCATGAACAATTTAAGCTACACTGAGTTTATCCACTCACCTCTAAGACCAATTTACTGATCAAAATCATTACACGTACTTGCTGATAATTGATGGGGTTTTGTTGATGTTTCCGACTTTCAATTTCAACCTAGTTTAAAATAAAATGACCTAGGTTGAAATTAAAATTAACCTGAATTTAAAGTTAACTTTAACATATATCTCGTGGCTCAGTTTTATCCTTGGTTCAAATTTTATTCTCTCTGTAGGTGTTTCTGGCTACGGTTATACTATGATGATAAGGTAGCAACAATGGTAATAGAAATTGTAACCAGAGATAAAATTCAACCACCACAAATGTAACTATAGATGACTTTAAATCATAAGGCAATCTAAACAATAGCAAACACCGTCTAATTATTTCGAAGGGCTTGTAAAAACAAGAATTTGCAAGACAACCAAAAGGGCCCATTTCTACATGTATTTTACAAATTTACTGGTTTATTTTACAAATTTTAAGTGTCCCTTTGTCCTAAATTCCTTGTTGGAACCATATATCGTAATAGAGCGACTTTCGCATGACCTTGAAAAAGTGTTCACAGTTTGTCTCACGGACCAATAAAACAAAGTTTCTCCTTATTCCCGACGAGGAAACTCCTAATATGGGCAGTAAACAGTTCTATTGCCTAATCACATAACTGCATCTCACATTGTAGTAGAGGTTGCGAGCCTATATTGTAGGAAGACATGCGCAGTGGTGTTATAAAAATTGAAACCCATGGCGTGTTGATTGGATTTTGGTTAAATACGTGTTCACTTGTTAATGCTATTTCATTGCGGTTAGATCCGAAATTGTCCACATTCTGGCGACGAGAACGGTCGTTAGTGGATATTCTGGAAGATGTCGAGTCTTTTTTTGAGAGATGGGGGTGGATTAGCGCCTTTTGATTGTTCCGATACGGCTGGAATTTCTGCACGCTGAGAAAGATGGCTTCGAGATTTCGAGTTCTTTAAGCCGCAAGCAAATATTCCGTACAAAAGGCTTTCTTTTCGCGAGATGATTCAACTGTCAAACGAAACTCTGGAATAGTTCATGACGAATTTGACGCAGAAAGCTCAATCTTGTGAATTTGGAGAATATGCCGTTGCTGTGGATAAGCAAATCCGCGACCAGGTGATCAACCATTGTTTGTCACACAACATTCGCCGCAAGCTTCTTGAGAAAAAGTTTAATATTGACATCTCAGCAACTGAGAGAAATCGTTCGCGTTATGGAAGATTCTGAGAAAACAGGCTGGCAAGATTGAAGGTGCAGCTAACGAAGTGAACCTTGTTGGTGTTTATAGACCATAAAAACATAAGCGGATTTAGGGGAGGAGCCAAGGAGGCCGCGGCCCCCCTTTTCTTCTTGTATTTTCAAAACGTTTTTTGTACGACCCCCAACCCTTGTAACCGTCCTTTGAGTGTTGTAATTATTATACAACCAGGTTTCAATTTTATTCAATTTCGGAGCTTTCCTTATTTAAAATATATTTTGTGTTAACAGTTATAATATATTATCAAATATTAAAACAATCGTAACCCAGAAATTAAAATTCGCGCTTATTGTTGACGCCAAATGTAACAGGCGTTTCTTTCGGTTTGAAATAACGAGGAACACTGGACACGAATATTGTCACGCCTTGTCCGTTGCTGTACTGCTAAAGACTGAAATATTTTTCTGACGTTTTCGAGGAAAGTAAAGAAGACACTGTTTACATTTCATCTTGAACCATGTTATATGTTACATGTTTTCTGGCTAAAGTTTAGTCCCTCGGTTTGCATGTTGATGGGCGAAGATGCGATTCAATTGAGCAGTCTGTATGTTTTCGGGCTTGAAGTAATTCATGACGGCGTTTGGCTTGTTTATGAGCCAACCACGCACTTCATGTTTTCTGGCTGGTGCGATATCCTCGCCCTGACTCGTCAGCGTGACATTCCCTTAGAGGAAGGTATATCATGTATGAGAATAGTCTGACGTCCATGGAGAGACCTCAGCCTTTTTGTCAGCGGTATTCTTGCTTAGATTGACGGGTATTTCATTTATGGTACATCCAGGACGTTGAAGAGTAGACGTGAATCGTTATTTTAAGCATGTTGTGCTCAAACACTCTAATTTACGTGAAGATAGAAGTTTTTATTTCAAGTTTAATTATCTTTCTTTTAGCAAGAAAGCCCTCGTTTATAGGGCTCCTGAGTCGGGGAGCAAGAACCAGAAGCACTCCAGTTCCGTTTCTTACGTACGACTTTAGCTCCACATTCTGTTGTTAATTCCCACCGTTGATTGATATCAGGATTTGGAACACTGATATCCATGGCCCTTTCGATTTCTTTTAACCATTGACAATTACTATTCCCAGTACCACTCGTCTCCCACAGAGATTTCCAGAAAGTGCTTGCTTCTGTGATGTTATCAAATAAATCGCCAATGTTCTTTTCCTCGGTCAAAACATACTTCTGGTACTTGGGTTTTTCATTCTCATCATACCTCGCAACAATTTTGTCTAGCAGCGAACAAACTCCACATGGATCGCTTTCAAACCTCTTGTTAAGCGCTCTTGACTCCTCTACTTTCTTCCTTCTTTCAGTTGATCTTTTGAATTCCCTTAGGTCGCACTTCTTTCCTTCTATGTAGCTAACAACCGAGGCCGCATTCTTGCATGAGAAAAATTCGGTTCTTTCTCCCCTTCTTTATGATTTTCTTTTTTAGCTGTAATCTTTCCAACTCCGCTTGTGCAATTGAGATTTTCTTTTGTAATTCTCCCGCTTGATGGACAAACTCTTCTTCTGCCTTGTTAGACATTTCCGCTTAACTTAGGACAAGGAACAAATTAACTTCCGGGTAAGATGCACAGTCCAAGAGCAGCGACTACTATTACAGTTGTCTTTGGCGCTTTGCTATCCTTTAAGATTCTCTCCACATCTTGCGAAAAACATTAAGCTTTAATCGTCCTTTTGTGTCGACGGGTCTCTGAGCACAGAATAGCGTAAGAACAGGAAACGAAAACTATGCACGCCGTGTTGGTATATGTGCAGGAAATAAATCGTAGAGACTACTTTTTATGTCTATTAAATGCATCACAATACGACATGAACCACTGTATATCCAACAAACAGGGGCACCAAACGTCAATTTTCGGAAAATATCTGTTCAGAAGACGATTTGAGATCTAGAATTTTCGTAACATTTGCTGTAAAATTCCTTGCTTGCCTGCCTGTCCTAGGATTTTCGAACATCTAAAAACCGGTATAATTGCTCATTTTCAACGGATTTTTACCCTAAAAAGGTCACCTAAGATTTTCGAGAGGCTTTTTTCTGGCTGAAATTTTCGAAAAGGTAAGTTTTGATCACTATAATTTTCGGATCACTAGACTCTCGGCTAGGAAATCCGAACAGATGAAAAATTTTTAGGGGATAAAAATATGCCTATATCTACCGTTAATATACAAAAAAGCGTTTAAAAATGCTTATTCAAGTGGCTTTTAACTATATTCTCGTTGGGTGCCCCTGAACAAAACAAGATTGCTAACTTAATGTTTCTTTT
The DNA here is from genome assembly GCF_036669935.1 of Montipora foliosa. Taxonomy (NCBI): domain Eukaryota; kingdom Metazoa; phylum Cnidaria; class Anthozoa; order Scleractinia; family Acroporidae; genus Montipora; species Montipora foliosa. Next base: position 16,494,054 of record NC_090876.1, read on the forward strand.
TGTCAGAATGTGGAGGCAGCGATACGGAGATTTGATTGCAAGCAATCTCTCGCCAACAACTGCCATTAGATGCAGACACGAGGAAAGAGACAACCAGGGAAAGAAAAACCATTCAAGTATGAGGAAGCCGGCAAAACTTTCCTTGGAGCCAACTAAGTGCGATATGTTCCAAATAATGAACGACGGCTGAAATTGTTAAATTCGAGGCAGTCAAATTCATCATTCTCTGAGATAATACACAATACTGATCTACGCAAGTAGGGTTGCGTTTTTTGTTCGAATTCATAGCCGTACATGGTACGCCTTATACGGTAAGAGAGATTAAGGGTGCGTTCGATTGACCCTATTCCGGAATAAGAATGCATGAAGTGATGATTTAAAACACTATGTATGGCGCTTTGCAACAACAAGAATAATAACGCTATGTTCAAAATAGCATTTTAGCAGTTGTTTGACAAATGAATATTAAATAATGTGAATCCCCGCAAAAACGAAGGATTTCTAACTTCTATTCCATGTATTCCTAGTCGGCAATACGGTCAATCGAACGCGCCCTAAAAAAAACTGTTTAAATTAATTCGGAAAACAACATGTCGACTTCACATCAAGTATCAAGACAGCTGCAAAACAATTTATAGTGTTTCTTTCTTGATTTCAGAGCCCTGCTCTTTATTGACAAACCAATTTTAGTGAAAAATCGTTACCTGGCTACTGTCAAACAGTATTACCAAGTGAAGCTATGATCTTCGTAGTTATGAACGCAACTGCGTAGAGAGGCCTGCAAAATTCAGGACTTCAACGGGGTTTCAACCCGTGACCTCGCGATTCCGGTGCGACGCTCTAACCAACTGAGCTATGAAGCCACTGACGTTGGGAGCTGGTCATTTGTGGGTTCTAATGGTCCCGTGAGGAATGAATCAATGATGAAATGGTATATGAAATGAATCATATATGAACTGCGGATATGAAATCAAGTGAAGCTATGATCTTCGCAGTTATGAACGCAATTTTTACAAACGTTGAGAAGCGTGAAAAATTCAGGACTTCATTGATTCATTGGTTGTAGAGGGGGGATCGCTAATAATGTGCGATATTGAGGACGTGGTGCGCAAAATAACCCCTGTTTTTAATATTCTCAACCATTTTTGTCCAAGATTTTAGCTTCACTTGATTTCATATCCGTAGTTCATATGTGATTCATTTCATATACCATTTCATAATTGAAACAGTATTACGTTGCTTTTAAATAGTCCTTGCTATTAAAGTTAATGAAGCAGCTGTTTTACGCAACGGCTGAATTTTCTTCGCTGTTAAGAGTTACTATATGAGGCCCAAATTAATATTCGCTGCTTTCAAGACTGACGCTGTGAAGTAGTCCATCTAATGTTCTTGTCAGCTTTTTTTACTCATTTTCCCCAATCTAGGTCTACTTGTAAGTCTCCGCGTACTGAGAACGAAACATCGCAAGCCATAAAAAATGAGGAGGCAACCAGTTGACTGTTTACAAAGATTGCTGAATTGGAATCTTGGACCAAGGACGACTAAACCATTCGTTAGTCAAGGACTAGGTCATGCTGAGGGTTTAAATACGAAAAGAGCATTAATTTTTTTCGCGGTTTTGCTGGAAGCTAGAAGCTTGTTGGAAGGCTAAGACTAGAGTTTGGTATTTTGTGCCATCATGTGAGCAAATTTTCTATTTTGTAACCGTTCGTGTCCACATCACCTAGGAGAATTACCGACCTCTTATGAAACATCTTTTCCTTGTTGTATTTGCAATCTCAGCAGTAAAAAATCATGCTAAATTAATCAATATTGGAAAAGGCTATTGGTTTCATTCTTCCTGGCTGTTCCCCAGCAACGGTGTTAATTGACTCATATGAGAGACTAGCTCCTAAAGCTCTGTTACCTCTTTAGTAGTTACGATGAAAATTTGTCTTCTCCTAATGTCATGAATTTAGTCGAGAGAGGTGTTTCTTACGCCAGGCCAAGTAAGTTCCTCTTTAAGGATAATTTAATTGGTTTTTGTCACCATTAAATGCTATTTATGTGTTTTCACACAGTTGAGTTTCATCGAAGTAAGTTCTTTTTGTACATTTCCGTGAAACAATTTATTTTCATTTCTCAGTCCTCTTGCCGTTTGCGGTTCCCTGTCAGATCGGTCCTCTTTCATGTACAAACAAGGCTTTTACGCTGGTTTAATTACGTTTTTCTTAAATATACATAATTATTGCCATTCGGAACTTTACAGCTGCTTATTTTTAATTACTTTGGTCACTAGTCAAAAAAGCCATTCTCTCTTTGTTCATTGTTTGTTGCGTCACAGTGTACATACGCCATTTTCCCAGTTAATCTTGGAGTAAAAGTAGCTTTTAATTATTGCAACATATTCCGTATTATTTTTGTAACTCTTATTTTGTGGCATACCGGACCCACTCAAAAGAAACCTCTCCGGCTAAAATTGACCATTTTATGTACGGGAGCTTGGGCCCGTTTCTCGAAAGTCCCGGAACTTTACAGGCCATCTTCGGGTGTCACAATTCCCTTTGTATCTCAAGAACGTAGAGGATTTAAGTTGTCAAACTTCACAACCATTTTTCTCTTTGTTTCCTTGAAAACATATTAAAAGATCGGCTTTCCAAAACAAGCGGTTGGCAGTTTCACAAATTGTTTTTACGGGCCCGAAAAGTTTTCGGGATTTTCAAGAAACGGGCCCCTAGACCGAACACTGAAGGCGTAAATAATAACGCAAAGCAGATATATTTCGCTTAACGGGTGACATTTTATATGTGGTTGAATTTTTGTTGACAGTCCAACCTTAGAGGATGTAAAAAGAGCTGTATACCTTAAAAAGGGAAGTTAGTTGAACGAGAAGCTGTAAACGACCACCCGAGAATGCCAGATAAGAAGATTGTTGAGATGTCCTTCCACTCCCCACCCCAAAAATACAAGATCTTTTAAAGGTTTCCGTCTTTCAGTGTCCTGCTCTTCTTTGAAGAGCTGCGGAAGATTATATTAGAGAATTATAATAAAGTCTCGATATAACCCGCAGTGTGAATGGTTATTGAAACAGAGTGTTTTATGGGAGTACAGATGCACGGCTGAAGCCACTCGCAGGATTTGGAAAATAAAGTTTTCCGATAATTTTAGCCGCATACATGATGAAATTAAACAATTCTTTATTAATAAGGGTAAAACAAATAAAGAAGCCTCGCCTCTGACCTGTTTTGAGGATCTTATTCTCGTAAATGCGACTGAAGTTCATTCATACAGCACACCGAACGGTCCGAACACCGCAGCCGTTTGTCTACCAGCCAGACCAGTCACACGCATTAAGCAGCACACCCTCCTGATTACCAGCCGAGGCAAAAGTCAAAACAAGGACTAGTCAAACGGACACTCACCAGAAACCATCGAAGGAGGCCACGGCTCAAACTCAGTCCTGTCCGAACCGTCCAACACAGCCACAACATATCCTACTACCGACCCCTGTCACTCCGCAAACCATACAACCCACACAGGTCAACTCACAGAACATTTTGGCAGCATCTCAGGCAGAAACAACCAAACCCTGCATCACAACAGCCCCTGGAAGATGTCTGTGTCCCAGTCAAGCAGACCAGATCTGGAAGGCTAATCAAACCCCCTGAAAAACTGAAAAACTATGTCATTGATTAGCCATCAGAATTGATTTTTTTCGTGAGAATCGTTTAAGAGACACTGAATAATTAACTTGCAGTTCTGTTATTATATTGTTCATTGGCTGTGGAATACCTGCTATCTTCAACATTCCTAGTTTTTATTTTTTTATTGTTTTATTTTTTCCCAAAAGGGGGAAGTCTTGGTCAGCGGTTATCCCTAACATTATTCGTAGGAGACACGGTGTTGTAGTCAGCCGTCTTGAATGTAAAAGCTGCGAATAAAGGGTGTTCTGTTGCTACTACTGGCCTCCAGACTACTGCAGTGGCGGGTGTCTGGTTAGTATTCCTAGCGTAGCGGAGTGTACCTGTATGGTAAGTGTTGTGAGTAAAGAAGTCGCAGTGGTAGTTGTTCTCAGAGTGGAAACGTTGTATAACTATAATACGTTAGTATGCTAAGCTGTTAAGTGAGTCACAAACCAGTAGCGCTCGTCTTGTTAGGGTTCGTCTTGTTGTTGCTTTGAACGAAGTAAGGCTATAAGAGAATTCGTCATTGTGTCTGTCAGTATTTGTGGGTTTCCTGTAAACCGTCGTCTGTAGTCTGTTGCTGTCATGTTGTTCCGAAAAGTGCGACGATCACTTCAATCCTTCGTCTATAACCCCCACTTCAAATGCATACCTTTATTTCATTCATCGAGTCCTTTCACGGAAACAGATGAGCCCAACAAATTGACCTGCTCACAAATGAGTGGAGTCCTTTCACGGGAACGTATTGAAAGGCTGCGAGAGAGACATTTTATCATGCAAACGTAATGTTTGGTATATTGTTTTATGATAGTATATGCTCTGTATAAGCAACATCAGTTGCTAACGAAATTAATTATTTTTGTGAACTTCAATCACCTCCCGACATTAGAGGTCTTATTGGTCTTAAAGCTTGCCGAGTAGCCAATTCTGTGGGAATTCATCTCCTGTGGGAATATATCATCAGATCTTTTGAGTTTTTGGAAACTTACATGAGTGTAAGGTAAATATTGTTAATTTTACAAAAAATGCCTTGTCAAACAAATACGCTTTCGCCCAGTTGCGGGATCAAAATATAACGAAAACTCTACTCTAATGGGTAATTGTTTGTCGAGGAGTGCCACGTGACCGGCCTAAACAAGAGTAATTCTCCGTAACGACAACGGAGGCAGAGAGGAGAGACCCTGGGAACGAGGTTGTATTGTAGCCATCTGGAGTCATCAGGTATTTGGACAGTTGGTAAATCGGGGAACCATAGAACGTGACTATGGGACGCAATGGGTATGTTAAGTTTGTGTAGTTTGGTTAGACCGTAGAATTTAAGTGGTTCTGGTACTTGGCATCTCAGTCTGTTGCAACGTCGGATGTAGATGGTGTCAGCCTTCCTAAGTTGAAGTAGTTTGCAGTTGGCGTCGGGTCTCGTCTAAGGGCGTTTGCGCAAAAATCTTTTCATGGTGAGTCCTTTTTTTTTTTAATTTCGTGCCTACAGTTAGGTCATAAGTTACTTCAGTATTCCAAAAATGAAAAAAAAAAAAAAGATAATTGGAGAGTCACCGACTTTGTTTCGGAGAAAAGGACTTGTAGAGACTTAAATTGTACATGATTTGACTGCCGTTCTTTGCTGCGCACAAAGAAAAAATATCGGAAAAACGAATATATGCGCGGAAAGACTTGAATTGATAAAATTTTTTTACTCTCCAAATTTTATCAGAGAAAACCACTTTGCAAGTAACCCTATTGCCTTTGTCACTACAAAATTATGCTGCTGCTTACTGGGTGATCTTGCTTGCAATTTAGTGAAACCAACTGAAGGGCTTGATAGATTACGGGCGCAATGCACAGGGATGTATACAGCATGTAAATCATTATTATATTTAATCGAAGGATACATTCATCTATTAAGGATACCTTCCCCGTTATCATGATGAAATTTTTCCACTACAATTACATTCAGTTAATTTCTAACTTAAGATTCCTTGTAACTTAGGAGAAAAAGATCATATGCATGTTTCATTAGCTGATACATTTACTCACGCCTCGCCGATGTTGAAATGTGGGTTGCAAAAGTCAAAAATCATCTTTTCCACGCGGCAATTCATTTTTCGTACCATCTTCAGTACTGGCAGCAGCCAGTTAGAAGTCTTGAAGCGCTAACATTATGTGAGCTAAAAAAAAGTGTCTTTTTAGTATTATCAGTGGAGAACGCTGGTGCCTTACTCATAGTCTCGTTAAGTCTAATTTTATAATTATTTTTACAATTCCCTTCAGATTCCCTAACGAATGATGATGTTCAAGTTTTAATTCAAGGGATGCACCACATGGGAGAATGGTCTCAATATAAGCTTCCTTATTTCTCGTTGGCGCCAGCAATAAATCAATGGATTAAGAAAGGAATTAAATGAAACTAAGGAAAAAGTCATTTCTCGCACAAGATAGAGTCTCTTCTCGTAATTTCCAAACACAAGGTAGAAACTTACTGGTAAGTAGCACAGTCCTACAGCAACGACTACTAACACAGTTGTCTTCAGTGCTTTGCTATCCTTTAAGAACTTTTCTACAACTTCTTGCGAAAGGTGTTGAGCTTTGATCATCCTTAGATGCCGGCGGGTCTCAGAGTATAGAACAGCATAAGAAGAAGAAACGAAAATTACGCACCCAATTGAGACATGAGAACCCAATATAATAGAGAGAGTACTTCTTGTACCCATTAAATGCATACCAGTCTGACATAAACCACTGTATATCCAGCAAAACAAGATTGCTAACTTAATGTTTCTCTTTGTTAGAACGTGAGGGTAACGATAAGAAAATTTGATGGCGTAAAGTCTCTCCCAAACAACTGCCATCAGATGCAGACACGAGGAAAGACCTAACCAGGGAACAAAAAACCTTTGGAACTCGACGACTTCGGCAGAACGGTTCTCGGTACCAAGGAAAAGGGATATGTTCCAAATAATGTTTGCAGGCTGCACATTCAGACCTGTCAAAACGTCAGTAACCGCCAAACATGCTAACATAATGTTGGCGTTACTCTGAAGACTGCGTCTTCTTTTTATAGCAGCTATCACCAACACATTCAGTCCAATTGTCAATGGACAAGCGATGCTGTTCATGATTATGTTAACGATTAAAGTTGCTGCTCTCAAGCGGTGTTCCGTAGAAGAATTCATCTCTTTGGTTATGTTTCTTAAATCCGAAGTAGTCAAGTTTGCCATTCTATGAGACAATATGCAGTAGTTAACTTTGTTAGTATTTCAGTTAACAGCAGTAGAAAAAGTACGCCTCATAGGATAGGAGGAATCTATGAAATCACACGTCAACGCAACTGACCTCAGTAAATATATTTGGTCTCTGAAAGACAGGAACGTTGATTATGTACTTCCGAAAAGTTAAACCATTTAATCTCCCACCTTTTTGTTTGTTGTTTTATTTCTACATCAAAAGTGAAGACAGCCGCAAGATATCTCAAATGTTTTCGTTCGTTGGATAAAATCACAACAAAGGTAAATTACCTCCATGTGTTTCAGTTGTCTGTTAAGAGTAGGATATTCCCACCAGATCAGTATAAACAAATCGTTTTCAGTTGTTGCTCAAAATGGTAGTTCACATCCGCTGGGAAAATTCTAGTCTCAACAGACAACTAAAACACGTAGAGCTCAGAGACGGATCCAGGGGAGGGGCCGGGAAGGGGGGGGGGGGGGGGGGAGGGCACCAAACACCATAAAACACCAAAACTGTGAAAGGGCAATAAAGAAATGTTTGAGAGCGGGCATCCATCTAACCTCCCAAGCCTGGATCCGCCACTGGAGCAGAAAAATTTTGCGGCGTCAGCCGTATTTTGTAACCGTGAAAAGTCGCCATCAGTTTGCGAAAATTTTGATCTCTTTAGGAAAGCGTTTTTCTCGTTTTTATGTTTTCCCCAACCGCTTCATTGAGGTCGTTCACTTAAAGAAAGACTTTCTTGATCTCAGCCCTTTAGCACTACTGATGGAATATCTGCTTTTTGCTGATACGTATTCACAGAAAACTATCGAAAAGCTCATCTGATTAAAAAAAAAAAATCCAATATCACTGTTATATGGAATGTTTTAGTTTGATCTGCACGCAGTTGTCACTGTTTACATTAAGCTACATCAAGGACATCTGCCTTTCTAAGAGCGTGGGCAGTTTACGAATGACAATTGAAAATAATTATTTCACTGCCGTCAAAGACCTTGACAGTAAAATCCCTAAGATCTTCAGTGGTAGCTCGATGTCATTCTTGGCTTGCGTATAACGTTACCCTAGGGCTTATTCAGTTTTCATCTCATTTTTTCACCAAATCATGCAACACACGTAGCAATGTTTCAACTATGATCCAGGTTTTGATAAACGTTAGCAACGCTTTCGACGTGCAGGAAGGGGGTTTTGCTTTCGTTTTCTACGATCATTTGAGTGTCAAAGGTGGATAGATGGCTTAATAAAAATAATTTACTCTACCTGTAAATTTACGTAAATAGAATGACAAAAGTTGTGTACATATTCAATCTTAACAACAACATTATAAGGGCAACCAGTGGACCCACCCGGCTTTGTAAATTATTTAAATGTTGTGTTAAGTTTATATTTTTCACCAGTGCAGTGTTGTCTCGCTAACAGACTTTTTTTTTCCTCAGGAAAGGTGTTGTTTCCCCGCAGCAATTGCTCAATAATTCTAAATGCGGTTGTGGTGGCGTACGATAACATCTCCTTGTGAAGACAGCACTTGTTAGGATTAAATTTTGATGTCGCCAAAGGCCATTTTCGATCTTGCCTTTCGCACGCCTTGCCACTTTTTATTGCACAATTTACTGCCCTGGTATTTCTTCTATAACTAAACATTAAACATTTATTGGCTGAAAGCGATCGCTGGAACACGAACGTTTAAGCAACCTTTATATAATTTGCTTCCTGTTTTAAGAAACTTTCGCCCATAATTAAAAGGGCACAAAGTACACATTTTCATGAAATATCAACTTACTTTAGTGTAACCCTAATGACTCATAAGTACCAAACTTTGATAACAACGCAGGACAGAGTCAGGAAGGTCAGATTTTTCCGAGCTGTGCGTCTCCATTGTCGCCGTGGCTTTTCATCTAAATTTGAATGTCCAGGATTCTTAAATTATCGTTCCCTTGACATGATCGTGATTTCTTTTGAGCAGATTAAGTATCAGCAGTAATAGCAGTAATCGTAAAACAAGGCGATCTTACTTTGAACGGCGGCGTTTTCCCGCGTTTCGAACAAATTGTACTGAATTTCAGATTCCGAATGCGCATGCGTGATATTAATCGCCTTTGTTTTATCTGTCCTAAAGATTCACAGGTAACCCAGGCTCTCTTTTGGGTCTTTTGGTGACAATGTAGGGTTTGTATGGTGAAATTGGACACACATGGAATGATCGAAGTTCAAGTCTACAAATTTGTACGAACTTGCGAATGAAAATCGGTAGAACTTACCACACGGCTTTTCGTGGTTGTCCTTTTAAGCATTCAAATACTCACTCGGAGTTTCGGAAAACTAACGTCCACTTCACCTTCCATACAAGGAAAACGGAAAGGTAGAAAGCTGAGACCGCCATCTTGGCCCAATCCTCCCACCTAATGCACGATTTTGTTTCCACGAAAACCGAATCCAATCGGCAAATAAATACATACGGCCAGTTGAGTAAGTCAAACGGAACCCTGAAACCACTAAAGACTCTCCAGCAAGCTGAACAAAGACAGCAGGCTCCGTGCAACTCGTAAATCGACCTTCCAAACAACCGTGGGTATCACATCCTGGCCAGTTCGAGAAAGGGAAGATATAACTTGGGGCGCCTGGTGACAAGAAAACTTTGTCTCTGGCCAATAAGGGGAGCTGCTCACTAAGTGTTCTGTGAGGCAACAATTACAGCAAAAAGTAAGAAAACGGATATTCAACCGGAAAAGAGTGGTATTTAAGGGGCTGAGATCAAGAGAGGTTTTCTTTTTTTTTGCAACTGAAGATGGTCGATGATTGATCGAGTTGTTGTCAATTTTATAGAACATGGGGCGGTTTGTATTTATTCATAAGAGAAGATCTTTCTTTGTTTATGTGAATAGCAAGAACAAATTAACGCAGCTTTCCAGACGTCAAGACTTTTAAAAATGCCATAATCCTGTTTGACAGTAGGCAAGTTGTGATTTTATCCAATGTAATCTTCTCTAATTATTAATTTTTTAGCAAAAGGCGGACTCCAAAAAGACGGAAACTTGAAATATTTTGCAGCTGCCTTGACTTTTGATGAAGAAATTACAGGGTGTTTTTCTCTCACGGAAACACAAAAAAGATGGGAGATTAAATGGTTTAATTTTGTCAGAAGTTCATAACCAAAGTTCCTGTTTTTCAGAGACCATAATGATAGATTTACTTACGCCAAATGGTAAATAAAAGACAAACGTTTTCCAAAAGACATCAAACTTTGCAAAATGATGGAGACTTCACGGTTGCAAAACAGAACATTCGCCGTGATGGCGCAAAATGTTTCTGAATCGAAAGAGTTAAATTAACTCCGTGTGTTTTAGTTGTCTCTTAACTTAAGAGTACGATTTCCCAGCGGATGGTGAACTGCCTTTTTGGATAAAACTGGAAACGATTTGTTTATAATTGTCCTCTGTGAATATCCTAGACTTAATAGAAAGCTAAAACACGAGACCGAGTTGTTAATTCTTTAATTTTACAAACTCTTGCGCGTGTATTATTCCTTTGTTTGCTCTCAGCATTGTAATGTTTAACGATAATCTAAAATTCTATTCTACGGACTCTACAAGACTGTAAGCTCAAATTCGCATTTTGATGTCTACTTGCAACTGAAGGTGATTGATGGTCTATCGAGTTGTTGTCAATCTTATACAACATGGAACGGTTTGTATGTACTCATAAAAGAAGATCTTTCTTCGATGATGTGAATAGCAAGAACGTAACCATTCAAAAGTCAAGACTATTAAAATTTCCATAATCCTGTTCGAAATTAAGCAGGTTGTGATTTTCCTTCAATGTAACCTATTGTAACGTATTACCTCTTTAACAAAAAAACCGGACTCCAAAAGGCGGAAACTTTTCAAATATTTTACAGCTGTTTTGACTTTTGATGTGGAAATTGCAAGGTTTTTTTCCTCTCTCGGAAACAAAAAATTATAGGAGATTAAATTGAAGTTCATAATCAACGTCCCTGTCTTTCAGAGACCATATATATTTACTGAGGTCATTTGGGTTCAATTCATGTGAGATTGCTCCAATTCTATGAGGCGTGTCTTTTCTACTGCTATTAACTGAAAAGCAACGCTAATGACAAAGTTCACTTCTACATATTGTCTCATAGAATGGCAAACTTGACTACCTCGGATTTAACAAACCTAACCAAAGAGATGAATTCTTCTGCGCAAGACGAAACACAACACAGCTTCAGAGCAGCAATTTTAATCGTTAACATAATCATGAACAGCATCGCTTGTCCATTCACAATTGGACTGAATGTGTTGGTAATACTTGGTATAAGAAGAAGACCCAGTCTCCAGAGTAACGCGAATATTATGTTAGCATGTTTGGCAACCACAGACGTTTTGACAGGTCTGAATACGATGCCTGCAAACATTATTTGGAACACATCCCTGTTAGTTGGTACCGAGGACAGTTATGCCGAATTCCTCAAGTTCCAAGAGTTTTTTGTTCCCTGGTTAAGTCTTTCCTCGTGTCTGCATCTGATGGCAGTTGTTTTGGAGAGACTTTTCGCCATCAAATTTTCTTATCGTTACCCTCACGTTCTAACAAAAAGAAACATTAAGTTAGCAGTATTGTTTTGTTGGGTATATAGTGGTTTATGTCGAACTGGTATGCATTTAATAGGAACAAAAAGCACTGTCTATATTATATTGGGTTCTCATGTCCCAATTGGGTGTGTAATTTTCGTTTCTTCTTCTTATGCTGCTCTATACTCTGAAACCCGCCGGCATCAAAGGATGATCAAAGCTCAATACCTTTCGCAAGAAGATGTAGAAAAGTTCTTAAAGGATAACAAAGCGCTCAAGACAACTGTGTTAGTAGTCGTTGCTGTAGGACTGTGCTACTTACCAATAAGTTTCTACCTTGTGTTTAGAAATTATGAGAAGAGACTCTATCTTGTGCGAGAAGTGATTCATACCTTAGTTACTATTAACTCGCTTCTTAATCCATTGATTTATTGCTCGCGCCAACGAGAACTAAGGAAGTTTATATTTAGACCATTCTCGCAAGTGGTGCATCCCTTTAATTAAAACTAGTCCGTCATAACTTGTTAAGGAACTTGACGAGAATTCTGGAAATATTTATAAAATGAAACCTATCGAGACTATGAGCGAGGCCCCATCGCTCTATATAATAATAATAATTAATCACTTTTTGGGCTGACAATTTTAGCGCTCTTAGACTTCTAACTTTCTGCAGTCAGTGCTGAAGATGATTGGTAAAAATGAATTGCATCACTTTTTTCAAAATAGGTGAGATAGTAAAACTGAATCAGTAAATGAAAGATCTTTTCTTCGTAAGTTCCAAGGAATCTTAAATTAAAATTTAAGGGAGGGGGAGGGGAGGTGGAAGGGTTTCTTGGGTCAATGCATAAACCATATTTGTAATTTCACAACTGTAATGCGACAAGTAAATATTAAATCAACAGCGCTACAGTTCTTTCTGTAAAAACATTTTTTGCCGCGACTCTTTCCATTTTTAAATCCTACTAGCCAGAATCTTCTTACACCGAAAATCCCAACAATTGGCGACCCCATTCTAGTAACTAATAACCTAGTTATAGCAAATCCAGTCGTGAAAATGCGACCCAGCGACACATCCCCATTAGCTCATTAATAAGAAGATTTAGCTAAGCCTAAAGGCGGAGCTCCTATGATATTTATTCTTACAACTGGTTTACCTAAAGGGTAAAAATGCTGCCGAGGGGAAGGAACATGTTTCAGTGTTTCAGTGGGATGTTTGGCAGTCTCTGGGAATCGTCGCAACCATTATCAATAATGCGGAATTTGGACCTAATGGTTGGTACAGTGGAGGCCTCTACCGGCGTCCGCGTATTTTGCAATTGCTTTGCTCGAGCTTGTTAGTTTATTCACTTTGTCTTTATCTTATGAGAAAGGGAGCAAAGGTTGGATTGCGTCATCCTTATCCTAGCAAGGGAGCAAAGATTGGATTGAGTAATCCTTACCCTAGCAAGAACAAATCCCAGGAGCGACATGAAAGAACATATCAAATACTCCTCAGAATGTTAACGTCACCCCTCTTATGAAAAGATAATTAACGCGTTGGATATGAGATGGTAAATGGCCAACGAGGTGCGCATATCCAACAAGCGCGAATGGAATAATTGTTTTATTAAACTCCTTAAGCTCCAAAAGTTTGGAAGTACGAAATACGAGCGAAAAAAGCGAAAAAGATAAGATGTTGTGTAATACCTTGTGGTCAGACAGACGCAGGCTCATCACAAAAACATTTGTTGCCTTTCCGCACACTTTTACGTCGGAATTGATCCAAACTTTCCGCAAAAAAAGTTTTTTTTTTTTTTTGCTTTATTCAAAGGGAAATTTCGCTTTCCGGCGAAATAATTTTAGCTTAGCAACGCTTTGCGCAATCATTTACCATATAAAGTCAAGTTAAGGTATATGAGCTGATAACCGAGATTGAGTAAACCAATCAGAGCACGAGCAATGCATTATCCGAGGTTGAGAATTTAATAATGGTCTTTATTTTACAAGGGGAACACGTGCCAGCGAACTTTTGCCCCCTTCCTCTGTCAATGCTCCGTTTCAGCTACAC
>NC_090876.1:16512546-16530046 GCF_036669935.1 Montipora foliosa
TCCGCCTGTCATTGGATGTGATGTTGCCATCGTAACGGTCATAATCCAAAACTTTACATCCAAAAAATTAACCTTCTTATATCGGTACCGATACTGGTAAATCTCTACAGGGAAAACTTAAAGAGAGATCAACTAGGTTTCCTTTTGTAACTCGTGCCCTGTAGTGAGGGTATTCGCAAACACTCTAGGGAGCCACCTTAAAAGACTCTATTTTTTGAATACTTCGCGCTTGGGCTATAAATCAACGTAAAAACTTCAGTACGGACCTCGAACTCGGTTAGTAAGAGATATTTATTGTTAATGGTATTTACGTTATTGCATATTGATGCATTATCAATTGTTAGCTCAGTTTCATACTGTAAAAGTGAAATACGCAGTCATTATCGTAATCAGTAACATTATTACTTGTATTGTAATTACAGTCATTGCAGATTGGCCCAAATGAAAGTTTAATCACTGGTGCTTCGCTCATGTCCACGATACAATTACATTACAAAATACGTGTCACGATTTCCAACCAGGTGGGATACACCACATTGGGATTTTACGCTGAATAAGTATTGTGGCCTATTAAAAGTCTCTTCTCTGACTTATTCATAGACTGCAATTACGGGTTAAAAAGGTAATCTACTCAAGTTTCAAGGGCATGTGTGCTTTAGCTTGTAGAAATGATATTAGAGTTGCGAAAGATTTGGCACGTTGAGCAATTCTTCAGTTTCCGCGACAGAAAAGTATCGGAATATATGTATCTGTATATATGTATGGAAAAACATTAGAAGACAAACTTTTTTTTCATTTTTTTTTTTTTTTTTTGGCACGCCAAAAAGTAGCCCTTTCCAGGTATTCCAGTTGCTTCTTTAAATGAACCCCAAATTAGGTATGTTCTTGTTTACTAGGTGATCTCACTTATGATCTGGTTAAACCAAAAGGTTGAGGGCGGATCAACAGGCGCAATGCCCAACGATGCATAGACCGTATTTATAAATGGTGGTCAAGAAATTATTCTTTTGTCTTTGTGCTAATCATCCTAACTAGCCTCACTTTGGAACAAAAATTCTTTTGAATTTTGCTCCTGTTTACGAGGCTAGTTAGGATGATTAGCATAAAGACAAAAGAATACTGTCCATACCTTACTTAAATTATTGCATTATCGCAAAAGTCGCGTTCACCGCTTTCCGGATGACTTGTGAGGCTCTCCCAGGGGTTTGGGGAACAAAGGCACATGGCTTATTTGAACTGGGGAATAGGGGAACATTGAAAAAATATCTTAAGGAACAAAACAACAAAAACTAATATAGAGATTCAAAAGCTGGGAACAAGGGAACACAAGCAAATTTATAAAGGAAACATGGGAACAAGGACCTCTCTAGGAGGGCCTCGTTTTTCTGCCCCGAAATATTGCATCTGTTTAACGAGATGCTAATTGATTTCTGTGATATCAGCACTTTTCTTTTTTTGTTTGTTTGTTGTTTTATTTAGTGGGGGGGGGGGGGGGGGGGTGGGGCATCACGTTGTGCTAGAGAAGACACAGTCGGATGATCTCCGCGCGATTCGTGTAATCGTGTATTCTTAAGGGGAAGAGAAACAGCGGCCGGAAATTCGTCTATGTATGCCTTTTCTATGACACTTGATTTTTAAATGAATATTTGTTGTAACTTAAAAAGAAAAGTATGTCCCATTATACATTTAAAAACTACCCCCTCCAAATCCATTGTTATCCGTGCCATCTTTAGCACTGACAGCAGCAAGTTAGAAGTCTCAGAGCACAAACATTATGTTAGCCAAAATAGACGAAAACAAAGCAATTATCATTACTTTTGTATTCTTCAGAACGCTGGTGCTTTGCTCTTTTCATCGATAGGTTTACATTACCTATATTTTCGCGGACAGCTTTCCAAACAATTTATAATGGACAAATTCTAATCTATAGGAAGCACTGCGCGTGACAATGGTTTAAATACGAACTTACTTAGTTCCCTTTGGCGCCAGCAATAAATCAATGGGTTAAGAAGCGAGTTAATCGTAACTAAGGTATAAGAAATTTCTCGCACATGATAGAGTCTTTTCTCGTAATTTATAAGTAAACCGTACAAAATCATGGGTCCAACAGCAACGACAACCAACACAGTTGTCTTCAGCGCTTTGCTATCCTTTAAGAACATTTTTACATCTTCTTGCGAAGCGCATTGAGCTTTAATCATCTTTTGATGCCGACGGGTCTCAGAGTACAGGACAACATAAGAAGAAGAGACGAAAATAACGCAGGCAATTGGGACATGAACACCCACGATACCATAGAGAATACCACTGTTCGTACTTAATAAAAACATACTAGTACGACACGAAGCACTGTATATCCAACAAAACGAGATAGCTAACTTAATGTTTCTTTTTGTCAGAACGTAAGGGTAGCGATACGGAAATTTGATCGCAACCAGTCTCTCCTAAACAACTGCCATGAGATGCAGACACGACGAGATACTCAGCCAGGGAAAGATAAACCATTGGACAATTAAGAAGCCAGCAAAACGTTCTTCGGTCCTAACTAACCGGGATATATGCCAAATAATGAACGCTGGCTGCACGTCCAGACCTGTCAAAACGTCAGTGAACGCCAAACAAGCTAACATAATGTTCGCGTTACTCTGAAGACTGGGTCTGCTTTTAATAGCAAGTATCACCAACACATTCAGTCCAATTGCGAATGGACAGGCGATGCTGTTTATGATTATATTAGCGATTAAAAAAACCGCTTTGAAGTCGTGTTGCGTTTGGTGTTGCGAAGAAGAATTCATTTCTTTGGTGATGTTTGTTAAATTCGATGTAGTCGAGTCTTCCATTCTATGAGACAATATGCAATACCAAAAAGCTCCAAAATTTTCTCTTGGCAATACTGAACTCTGTTAGTATCCGTTACGTTTCAGCCAGTATCAGTAGAAGGTACGCCTCATGTGACAAGAGATTAAATAGCTAATTTCGGAGGAGGCAGTGTGGCCCAGTGGTTAGGGTGCTTGCCTTGAGATCCGGAGATCCCGGGTTCAAGACCCGCTCTGACCACTCGCTGAATTTGTTCCTGGTAGTCCCTGGTTCAACTTCCCAGCTGCACTTGTAAATAGCCAACTGGTTTGCCTCCAGCCAGTTGGGATTCTTAACAGTTGTTGTTGTTGTGGTTCGGTTGTTTCGTTGATTGTTTCATTGGCCCTGAAAAGCCCCTATGGGGAGCGGTCAATTAAGTATGTTTCGTATTGTATGTATTGTATAGTAATTTCGAAGTTACACATATGTACGTATTTTTTTAGTTCCGTGAGAGAAAAGGAATATGTAATTTGAACTTTAAAAGTCAAGACAGCTGCAAAATATTTTGAACGTTTTCACGGTTTTTTGTAGTCCGCTTTTTGTTTGAAATGCTGCAGAAGATTACATTGGAGAAATATCAATAACTGCTTACTGTCAAAGATAATTTTTTAACAGCCTTTACTATTTTAATTATAGTCAAAAGTCAACCAAGAAATATCTTTGTAACTTCTCAAATGGGCTTGAAAAACAAAACGTCCCATGTTTTTATAAAGCTGATGTATAATGAGTGTCTGTTTTAAAAAAAACTCGTCATTTCATGACTTGAAAAATGTTTCTTCAGAAGTGATCGTTTTTTTGGTTAATAAGACGGTTTAAACGAAAAAGTTTTAACTGTAAAAAACTGCGATTAAGCATACCTAAACATATTTTAAAATGCTAAAACTGTGTTAAAAACTTTGTTAAGAAACGACGACGCAATCTATAAATACTAAAAGAACAATAAATCAACAATAATTGTTCTTTTAGTATTTATAGATTGCGTCGTCGTTTCTTAACAAAGTTTTAAACAGATAGTAAATAAGAAGACTGTATAGTGGAAGGAAGGAACAATGAAATTAAACAAACGTTTGGTACGTATGGAGTCCGTCTGGATATTCAAATTAGGCTTGAGACTCTTAAGGCGGAGCATTTCATAGACTAAGCAATCAAATTTGCTCTGGCACTTTCTTAAAGCCCTGGCCAAACGGACACGCAAGTAGTCACAAGTAGGTACAAGTTGAACTTGCGGCGACACTTGCATTGGGTGGCCAAACGGACCCGCAAGTTACGTCGCTGGTAAGCGAAAGTCGCTAAAAAAAAGAACACTTTATGGGCCCACTGACGTATTTTTTGAGGTGCGTTGCTAAGGATGTAATGGTTAAGTAATTCGAGAGAATTTGGCATTATTTTGGTCAGTTTCCAACTTTTGTAAGCCAATGGCCCTAAATATGACGTCCTCATACCACGCTCATGGTCACGTGACCAATAAAAGAAAACTCTAAATTTGTCTCCATGCTACGCAATTTGGGTATTTAATCGATGGTTTGATAATTTGTGTTCGTTTTTGCATCCAGCCGAGCATGGTTTTCTTTCTATTTTGAAAGATGTTCTTTTTAAAGACATAAACGATACTAAAATACCCATAACTATTATAAAAAAAGATAATTTCAAAAAAATCAATGCTTAGCTATATTCATTATTTGGGGGTGAAACGTGCCATGTAAAAAAAATAATAATAATTCAATTTAAAACCGCCTGAAATTTACCTTTTTTCTCAAACCGGAAGTCAGTTCCTTTACGCATGCGCAGTTGATCTGAGAACAAGCGCGAAGAAGGGCAAGGAAAAACCTTCGATGGAAACAACAGTTTGTGCGGTGACTTCCTTAAGGCTACATATACTGTATTTCATTGGCTAATAATAGGTCAATTGACGTCATTTAACTTGCGTTGACTTGGGTTGGGTGGCCAAACGGTGAAAAACCTCCGTTGACTTGCGTACAAATTTGATCTCGACCAAAGTGAGCTCAAGTCATCGCAAGCTTAAGTCAATGCAAGTGCGCGCAAGGCCCGGTCAAACGGAGTCGCAAGTAGACCCAAGTTTACGACCTTTACAAACGTGACCTTGCAAAAATAGAGACTTGAAAAAGGCTAAGTTGCTGTTTATGCTTCTTTGATTTGTAAGCGGTTCTCGTTTGCTGAATGAGTTGAGGCCATTATACTTCTGGATTATGTCTGAATTAGTTTTGCCAACTAATTATTGTGTCCATATTAACTTCAATGTTTCAATTTCGGGAAATTCCCACAAAGGGCTAGAGGTGAGTTTTCTTTGAATTTAAGTGAGCCCTAAGATACTTTCCCTTTCGTTGGCTTCAAACACGAACGCTTTTTAAAACCGCTAAAATCGCTTTTCTTTGTTTCCCGCCATAATCTGCCCGCGATAAATGATTGACGTATTATGTCAATCATGGGTGAAACGATTGGCTGTCAATTGCAGCCTTCACGAGCGATCTGCTACGTTAGCACGTGCCCGAGCGCTGATTGGCTCAGGGGGCGGAGTTGTTCAGCAGACCGTGAACTGCACGCGAAATCTTCAAGTTCGATTTCCTAGCGGTTTATTTTTGACGCCAAAATTACAACTTCTCGGACCTCCTGTCCCGACGGGTTCTAAGATATCCAAGCGCGGATCCAGGATTTTGAAATGGGGGGGGGGGGGGGGGGGGGGGGGCGTTTTTGTAATAATGTAATAGAGCCAAAGCCTGGTTGAGGTGTTTGGGGGATAAGAAAAAAAAAAAGAAAGAAGGGGGCCTCAGAAAAAAGGGGTTGGAAATTCACCCATTTCACCTCCCCTGGATCCGCGCCTGATATCGCTTCCAAATTTTCAATTCTAATAGACGATTGTACTACCCCAAATATGGTTTGTCCTCGGAGACTGATTTTATGGCACTTTTTCTGCCCAAATTAAGTATGAGATGAGACTTTCGACTTTGGTGCGTGATATTTCCTTTAATTCTTTACATATCTACCGTACTAATCTTTACATATCTAACACCGTATTGAAGTGCATTCATCTGTGTGACTTAGATGCAACAAAGTGCGGTTGTTTTGCAATAAAGTGAAGGGACAAGAGCTTCTGGAGCAGGGTCGTTCTGAGTTTGAGGCATCAACACTAAAAGCCAGTATTAAATACCAAAGAACTAGAACTTTATTCAAATAATTCAATCTATTTGCTTTAATATGATATATACTTTGTCCCTATACAAAAAATAGCGGCGAGACAATTTCATTTATCTGCGGACACATCATTTTCCTTTACCGAGACCTTAAAAGTGCATGTCCACAGTGCTTACCACAGTTCAACCTCTCAGACTTGGTATCAGTGTTATATATAACCTCTTGAGAGTTTACATGTAGATAATGACAACTCTACTCTCAGTCTTATGATGAGCTCATGCACAGGCAACACATGTTTAGAGAAACTCAGTGTGGCGAAGTGGACGGGTGTAAGTTTATCCTCTTGTGAATCAAGCACACATGTACATGTACACCCGTAGGAATGTGCTGTACACGCACTAGTGTAATACAGTGTAGGACATGACATCTTTCTTGTGCTTGTGCATGATACATGCTTTTTCTTTTTTATGTTGAACATTTAATTGGCACTTTCAGTATGGAGTAATGAGGTCTTTGATATTATTTTCATTTTACTATTGCTATTCCTATATATGTTTACACCAACATTCAAGGTACAGATGTAGCAGGGGTCTAGTATGTATTCCTTCAGTTAAGTGATGAAACTCTTTCTCTTTTTGTTCTGGGAATTTTTTTGTTAGTGCTCTAAGGACAGCCCAAGGAAAAGAGCATGCAAAGGAAAAGCAGAGGTCAGATAATAAAAATAATATCAGATTTTACCACACCTTGATTACATGTTCATTGCGTATGATCCCCAGTGCACTGGTGGCTCAGTTGGTTGAGCATTGGGCTCTCATGCAGGAGGTCGCTGGTTCGAACCCCGGCCAGATCAACACTCTGGATCTTCAAATAACTGAGGAGAATATGCGATTGTGAAGGGGAACCTCAAGGTCAAACACCGTAAAATGCAATGATTTAGTCGCTTCACTCAGTGGCCAGCGATGTGTTTAAGATTACAGTCGTTTAAACTTGTGCCCTCGTGGGTAGAATATACCTGAGGATTACAGTTACATGTAACTCACACTTTTAATTTTAACGTGTGTCCCAATAAGTAGGAGTCCTTGATTACAGTTTGGACTTCAACTTAGATTGCCGTCATAAACCTTGTGAGTAACTTGTGTGAAAAACACACTTCCCTGGCTGAAAACGGCTTGTTCAAGCTCAAATCCAAAAGAAGTTGTTTCAAAAACAGCTTGGGCACCATAATATCTTGACCCACTTACTTTTGACTTTAGGTTTTAGATAAGAATTCATCTTCTCCGCAATGCCACTCAAAAACTGTTTTTAGGCTGTTTGTTGTGATGGGGGAAGGCTTTTCGGTACTGGAATGTTCAGGGGCTCCATTCCATCTGGCTTAAAGCTGCATCTCCCCTTCCTGAAAATAATGCCCCTTCTTTTTCAAACAGAGAATTGTCTGATTGTCAAAGAAATGACAGATAGATAGATAGATAGATAGATAGATAGATAGATAGATAGATAGATAGATAGATAGATAAATCGTTTATTAAAAGAACAACTCGCAGTCGTGAGACTGAATTACGTGTACAATATAAAACGTAAGATAATAAACTAATATACAATAATCTAAATATAAAAATATGCATAAAGCTAATAAACCATTCATTCATTCACAATACAAGGATAGATTAAGCTTCTTCCTTTTGGCAAGTTAATTCAGTATAGTATCTATCAGCCATATACTATCTGCCATATACACTGTAATTAACAACTTACTAACCTCACTGGAGAATATTGGCCCTTGGTTGTTTTTGTTTGGATCGATCACTTGACCTCGGGCCAAAATTCCCTAGTATGGCGCTTCTGTTTTTTTAGTACTTGAGAGGTTAATAATGTATAAAGAGTAAGGACTTAACTGGCAAATCTAATGTTGTTTTCAAACTCCTTTACCATGAGGCAATTTATTTTTATTTTTAGGAATCAAATGACCAACTAAAGTTCAGAAAGTAGATTTGCAAACTGAGGTAACTGTTATTTTGCCTGTAAAGTACTGCTGTAATATAATTTACCACTATAGATCGCTTTTGCG
The DNA here is from genome assembly GCF_036669935.1 of Montipora foliosa. Lineage (NCBI taxonomy): Eukaryota > Metazoa > Cnidaria > Anthozoa > Scleractinia > Acroporidae > Montipora > Montipora foliosa. Next base: position 16,520,618 of record NC_090876.1, read on the forward strand.
ACTCATTTTTATAAGGTTACAGGTTCATATTTTTTCCTGCTTGAATTTTTGTTACACATCAGTTCAATTTTGATTTTCCTTTGTTTTAGACTTAGAAAGGGCATTGTTATAGCGTTAAGGTTACAGGTTCAAATTTTGTCCTGGTTGAATTGTTTCTTTAAACACAATTTCAATTTTGATTTTCCTATGTTTCAGATTATGATAAGGAATCTTAATTAAACGAAGAAAAATCAAAATTGAATTGCTTTGAAAAATTTTAAAACACAACATCTACATGTACAGTGTATACACCTGTGGCTAAAGCCCTGGTCAAACGGCGCATGATTGTTGACGATAGTCAATGATAGTTGAAGCTCGCTCTTCTGTTGGACCACCAACTATTATACAAGATCATCAACTATCATTCATTTTGAGCTTGTTCAAATTCTTCATGATAGTCGATGATAGTTTTCCTCGTTTGACCACGCGTATGATAGTTCATGATAGTTTTTGATCAGCTGTTTTCCCCAAACATCAGCGGGCTAGTTTAAAATGGCCGCCAAAAGTTCCTCGCGAGGCTCAGCTGCAGCTTCAGAAATTCGAGTTTACATCCAAGATGATAATCATGACAAAGAAAATACTGAAGACCAAGATATCATAGAGAAGATATATTCTGAAGAAAGCGTCAACTTGCAAGAATTAGAATAGTCACGGCAAAAAAAGAAGCGTATCACTAAATGTTCATTGTTCAAAAAGGGCAATGCGGCAAGATCGAGTATTGACCTGATATTACGTCTAATAGAGGAATATGAGGCCTGGCCCTGCCTTTGGGAAGCCATTTTAGTGTTCACATTTTGACGCGGAAAAAGCCTGGAACTAGCTGCTCGCGTGACTTTGCTTGTGCGACTGCCGGTGAACTACAGTATCATCAACTATCACAAACTTCTTTGGCCATTTGAGCATGTGAATGATGATGGTAGTTTGGAGAGAATTTTGACTAGGGCTTAAGATTTTAGTAGAAGCCAAAAAAACATGAGAAATCCTTTGATATACTCATTTGTTTTCTTAGGAATCAAAAAGTAAATTCATTTCTTAGGAATCAAAAAGTGAACACTAAAACTGTTCATCTTTAATGGGTTTTACATGTAGCTTAAAATTATTTTCTTTCTTGCTCTTACAGTTGCTATGTTTGGGACTGTGTTATAAACTTCTTTGAGGGTGAAACATTACTTTAGGGGACTATGCCATATTATTCACATTGACAGCAACAAAAAGAAGTAAATTCAAAGTTTACATGAAAATAGAATAATATTATTTTGATAATTTATTGTATCAATAAATTATTGGTTTTGTATTTATCTGCTTCCTTTCATATGATGTCAAATACTAAACTATACATGTGGTCAATATTCCTTCTTTAAGGCAAAGAATCAGTTAAATGATTCTGGCGTAATTGATGAAAAGGAAGGTACATGTAACCATGACAGTGAAGTGCAGACAAACAAAGTGGATGAACTGAGGATGCTGGAGTCGGCCTCCGTAAGTACATTATTTTTAACTTTTTCAGGAAGCTCTAGCATCTTATAGGTGTCTATTATAGGAAAGGGGGAAAAAGTGCTATGCACGCAGAATTTTTCATTTAGAACCGTGCTGTCCTAATATTGAATTACCTTTTTTTTAACAGGTTGATAGAGATCAAGCTATCATTGTTGCTTTCCATTACTTGAGGGCAAAAAAAGTGTCAGATGTGACTCTGAAAAAACTAAAGCCCTTGTTGAAGAGGTATTGCGTACCGTGCATGAAGGACTGAGCGAAAGATAACCTTTTAAGGTCCCTTGGAAGGGTCCTCTTTGAAAGAAAAGTTGTAACAAGAAAAGATGAGAGTGGAGTAATCACTCACAGTAACGTAAAAAGTGTAATTTAGTAAAAAGTGAATAAATTTAGTAAAAAGCAAAGGTCAACAAACACGAGGGGACTTCTGCTCATGACTTGTAACTGCAATAAGTTACAAAACAGGTGTTGTGCCAGTAACTGGCAAAATTCCTTGTTAAAATGGCAACCAGAAATACGAATTTAAAATACGTTGAAAGGCTCATTTTCCCCTCACATTATAAACTGTTCCTCTCACTCTAGCCCTTTGTGCTCAAAGGAAAAATCAGATGCTTTTAAAACTACGGGGCATTTCCTGTGAATAGTCCATTTGTGGTTGCAGACCTTATACAAATTATGTTAAGATATATATTTCATCGATAATTATGAAGACTCAACACATTGCTCATTTCTTTAGTAATAATAAGAATAATAAATATATTTTTTACATAATTATATTATTATTATATTTTTAAATAATACACACTATTTAAGATACAATTTGAGATATAGTTGTTACGGTTGATATCAATCCAGTTGTAGACATATTAGGTTTAAAATTAGTTAAGAAAAAACGATACTAGAAGATATTTGTGCAAAAGCTATTTAAAATTGATTCCAAAGTTCAGAATATTATTTTAAAAAAATTCCATACCTATATTAAGAAATTATCTTGCTGGTGCAAGATTACATTTAATTCAGGTTTTAATGCAGCAATACAAAGACTATACTAGACTATATTACAACAATAAAAGAGTTTGAAGTATGTTAAGTTTATTTCTTTTTCGGGGAACTTACATTATCAACGGCCCCTTTATCTACGAGCCTATTTACAAGGTGAAAAGTTGTTCCTTGTAGGAGGATTACCCTCACTTCCAAGCTGTATTTTGCCAACCAGCCTTCCCCTTGAAGCAGCTTTGTTGTTTTGTTCACTGAAACTCTGTTTTTTTTGTATTTGATACAAAAAAAAAAAATGTATCACAAATCCTTTTGCCTGGGTTGGCTTGATACGAGGTGGATAACCCTTCTACAGTGTACCAGGGACGACTTGTTTTACACATTTATCTGCAGTAATCATTATAATGTTTTTGAGCCCTCTTTCATCAGATAAGATGATCTTTACGATATCTTGGCAGTCTCCCTGTTTTTTGATTTACTTGATGGTTACAAGGTCTTAAAAGTCTCCCTTTCCCAATTTCTATGATATTTGCAGGATCTTTTCAGTTTTCCTTTTCGATTTATAAGATCTTGACAGTCTCATTTTTTCAACTTACGTGATATTTACTGGATCTTGACAGTCTCCCATTTTCGATTTACATGCTATTTACATGATCTTGACAGTCTCCCTTTTTCGATTTACATATTTTTTACAGGATCTTGACAGTCTCCCTTTTTCAATTTACATCATATTTACAGGATCTTGACAGTCTCCGTTTTTCGATTTCCATGTTATTTACAGGATCTTGACAGTCTCCCTTTCTCGTTTTACATGTTATTTACACGATCTTGACCGTCTCCTTTTTTCAATTTACATCATATTTACAGGATCTTGACAGTCTCCCTTTTTCGTTTTACATGTTATTTACGGGATCCTGACAGTCTGCCTTTTTTGATTTACATGTTATTTACAGAATCATGCCCTTTTCCCTTTTTCGATTTACATGTTATTTACAGGATCTTAACTGTGTCCTCTTCCTCCAATTTAAATGTTATTTACATGATCTCCCTAAGTTTTGTCTTCAGAATTTACAGCATCTTGTCTCACCTTTACATGTTCAAATCGAAAAATTTACATGATATTTACATGATTATTGAAAACATGTAAAAGTCCAAAAACCACGTAAATTATGTGTTACAGTAAGTTTTCATAAATTTACATGTTATTTACATATTATTTACATAGTATGTAAATTTTCGAGTTTTCCAGTGTTAATTAATTAATTAATTTTAATTAAGTATCACCAACACATTCAGTCCAATTGTGAATGGACAGGCGGTGCTGTTCATGATTATGTTAACGATTAAAAAAGCTCTGAGGCTGTGTTGTGTTGCGTCGGAGTGCGTAATATAATCCATTTCTTTAGTAAAGTTTGTTAAATTCGAGGCAGTCAAGTTCGCCATTTTGAGACAAATTGAATATGCAGTACTCAACGATCTTTGTAAGTAGCGTGGCTTTTCAGTTAATATCAGTAGAACGTAAACCTGGCGAAGGCGTGAGTTTGTTTTTATTGAGGATGGGACTAATAGAGGTCCTGAATTTCCAACACGACGTACACCGATTTAATGACGATTACGAGCAACAAATGCCTTGGACGATAGATGTACAAGGGGGTCGAAGCTTTAAAATGAACGAAACAAAAAGTTGCAAAACGTAAAAGCGGTGAAATGGACAAAGCAAAAAATATTAATTAAGCTTAGGAGATGATTGCAAAAGGACTGTTTACATTCTTAATGCTTCAAATAACTGACTTTGTCTGAAAAAGCTGCCTAGTAGCTATCGATTTACTGCTGCCAACTGCGCGTGGCATTCCAAATGAGAAGAACAATTAAGTAGTAAATTGTATGGTACAATACAAGCCAAAACTAAAGCTTGATCACTAAAACAAAAGTAATGATGTAATAATAAAATCTAGAGTTATGCAAGTGATTCAATCTATTTATGTAATACCGACTACAAATTAGATGGGACTATAATGGAAGCAAAAAAGCTTTTTATGGAACATTGAAATTGATCCGTTTTTTTGAATGGAATTCATAGCGCTTATTGAGGCCAAAAGGCTGCAGTGTGCGCAATTGTGCCGCCCAATAACCCTCCCGCTTTAATAAAGTGTTATCTAAATCTCCAACAGAGATTCTCACTAGCTCGCTAGTTTGAGCACTCTGGCATGGCTTAGATGTACCACTTGTGTGAGACATTTGGGGTGGCTTTATAAGCTTTACCTCCATCTCAGATATCAGCACTGCACTGATGAGGCCCAGAAACCCATCATAGCACATTTCATACCAGATTTGTGGCACACTAATTGGCTTTTTCTTTTTTTGTTGGACCCTCTCCTAAGTACCTGCCGGGAAGGAACAGCGTGGGTCCTACCCTAAATTGTTTTCGGTATGTTTCAGCCTACGCCTGTATCCCCTCTGTGGTCTGATATTGTTGATAATACCGCTGTGCCTCCCTCTGTTTCTGGAGCTGGCCAATCTGATTCGCCATCCCACATGGATACCAGTCCTGGTGCTGATAGAGTGACTCTTGGTACTGTTGATTCTCGTCCAAAAGTTTCCAGTGTAGCTCCGCGTCGCAGGTCTTATCTGCCCTCTTTTGAAAGAGAGCATTTTGATGTTTTGATTGTTATGCCCGATCGTCCTGCTTCTGCATACTTCACACTCCCTGACAGCTCAGTTACGACTAAGCAAATCTTTGATAGCTTGGTGAGAGATGGCTTTTCTCCGAAGTCAGTCCGTTGTCTTCAGAGATCCCAGAATGGGTCAGTGGTCCTCACCTTCACGAAAGAGGAGATCCGAAACAAATTTCTGCCGCAGTCGTCTTTCATTGTTGGAAACCAGCTTCATGCAGCTCATCTTGCAGGCAGAGCCTTGTCTTATGTTGTCGTGTACGACGCTCCTTTTGAGTTACCTGACTCGGCTTTGACCTTCCGTCTGCGAAGTATGGCACTGTTTACTCCCAGCGTCGCTCCTCCGTCCAGGGCTTCCCCCAGGTCCAGAATGGTATCCGTACTCTTCGCACGTGTATCGATGACCCCATCCCGTCATACCATCGTTTTGGTAAGTACCTTCTCCGTGTACAGTACGAAGGCCAAGTGAAGACCTGTAGAAGATGCAACGAGCCAGGTCATTTGGCCCAAGAGTGTCGTCAGATGCTTTGCTTTAACTGTGAAGTGATTGGCCATCATGCCCGTGATTGTTCTGCTGGGGTTCGATGCTGTATTTGTAAAGAATCTGGCCACATGTCCATTGACTGCCGCCATTCTTGGTATCGCCGCCCGCTTTCGCATCGTGATGCCGTTGATGCTGAGCCCCCGAGCCAGCCTGCTGCTGACCCCCTTCCCGTGGATGTGCCCCCCACTACTCTAGATGCTGAGAATGCTGATTCAGGTGACGTGGATCATGATAGCCCCCCAGTGGAGAATGCAGAGGAAGATTCGGCAGGGTCTGAGGATGATTCCCTGGAAGCTGAATTTGACCAGCCCTTGGCCTCGGCCCTTTCTTCTGAGCCTGCGCCTTACCTTTTAACTTCTGAAGGCCTCATCAAGGATGCCCCTGATGTACAAGATCCTGGAGTGCAGGAATTTCCCGTTTCTTCCCTGACCGATACGAGTGTTGAGAGTGACGAGTCTGAGCCTGAGAGTATTGCCACATCTGAACTGATGGAATCCGACGCTGTGCCTGATAATATGGCTCCTGTGTCTGAGCGGCCCTCTTGCCGAAGGATGAGATCTCGACATGGCTCGTCCCGACGCGCTGCTTTGGGCAAGTCGTCTCGTCTGTCTGTAGTAAGTGAGGATGCCCCCACTTAGTTTAGCCTTCTTAAAGTGCGTTACGATTAATGTTAGGGGTTTAAGTCATGGTTAGTGCGCTCGACTCCGGATCGAGTGGTCCGGGTTCGTGGCCTGGTCGTTGACATTGTGTTGTGTTCTTGGGCAAGACACTTTACTCTCACGGTGCCTCTCTCCACCTAGGTGTATAAATGGGTACCGGCGTAATGCTGGGGGTAACCCTGCGATGGACTAGCATCCCATCCAGGGGGCAGTATAAATACTCCTAGTCGCTTCATGCTACAGAAACCGGAGATAAGCGCCGGCCTGATGAGCCTTCTGGCTCGTAAGCAGAGACTTTAAGTCAACGTAAGTTTTCGCTGGTCTCTGATTTCTTTCGTGCTTCACGCCTAGACTTTTGTTTCATTCAAGAAACTATGATTTCGAATGACGCTGTTCTGCGCTCCTTGTCCTCTTCGTGGCCGGGTCCCAGCTTCTGGGCCCCTGCTGTCGGGAGGAGAGGGGGGGTAGCTATCTTATGTTGTAATAATGTTTCTGTTTGGCAGAAGGATCAAAGTGGGCGCATTCTCAGCTTACTTGTTAAGTTTGACGATTTCAATCTTAATCTAGTTAACCTTTATGTGCCGACGATTCCGTCTGAGAGAAAGATTTTCTTTCAGTCGGTCCCGTCCTCTTTTCTTCCAAACTCCAGGCTCCTGATTGGGGGGGGGGGGGGGGGGAAATGAATTGTTTTGACTCGGCGCTTGACAAATTGGGTAGGTAAGTTTCCCTCGACTCCGGCTTTTCGGACCTAAAATCTCGCTGTAACCTCCGTGACGCTTGGCGTCTTTTGCATCCCCGAGACAGGCAGTTCACCTGGTTCAGCGCAGACCATTCAATTGCCAGCAGACTGGATACCTTTTTGGTCCCGCGGCTTCTGTATAATCAAGTCACTAGGTGCGATATTCTCCCATGCGTTTTCTCAGATCATGACTTTGTTATTTTAGACTATGATATTGCGGCTCTCCCCCTGCGAGGCCCGGGAGTTTGGAAGTTTAACAATTCTCTCCTCGATGACGAATCCTTCTGTTTAGAGATTTCGGATTTAATTGAGCAGTTTCTGGCCTTTCGGCATTGCCTTGCTTCTCAGCTCGATTTTTGGGAGTGTTTAAAGTCTGACATTAAGCTCACTGCGATCGTCTTTTCTCGTCGTAAACATCGTTTGCTCTCGTCCCAGAAGGTTTTTCTAACCAATCGCTTAATTGACCTTAAGAATCGTTTGGCTTCGGGCGATGTTTCTGCTAGTCCTGAAATTCTGACTTCAGAGGCTGCTCTGCAGTAGCTTTTAGATTCCGAGCTCGAGGGTTCTAAGATTCGCAGCAGGGTTAAGTGGGCAGAGGAGGGGGAGTCTCCCTCTGGTTTCTTTCGCGGTCTTGAAAATAAGAGACACAAGAAAGGCTCCGTCTCCTCTGTCTTTGATTCTGAGGGGCAAGGGGTTTTTTCCCTCCCTGACATGATTCAAGCTCACGAGCGTTTTTATTCGTCCCTATTTTCTGAAGAGCCAATTGACCCTGTAGCCCAATCCCATTTGTTTGAGCACGTTACCCGCCGGTTATCGGATGCTGAGCGCGAATCATGCGAGGGTTTTCTTTCTTTGAACGAGGCATCCGAGGACTTCGCCTCTCAAATAGGAACAAAACGCCCGGTTCTGACGGCTTAACTGTTGAGTTTTATTCTGCGTTCTGGTCCCTCTTGGGGCCCCTTTTAGTTGATATGTTTAATGAGTCTCTCGCCCATCATAAGCTGTGTGACTCTATGAAATCGAATGTTACGCGTCTTCTTCATAAGAAAGATGATCGTAGAAATCTAAAAAACTGGTGCCCCATTTCGTTACTGAATGTGGATTATAAGATTTGTTCAAAAGTCCTTTCCCTCCGTTTGAAAAAAGTGTTGGGGTCTATCGTAGACCCTGATCAGACATGTTCTGTTCCAGGTAGATCTATTTCTTTTAATTTGGCTCTTTTTCGCGACACACTCGATTTTATTGAGAGAACCGGCGAGACAGGTATTCTCGTCTCTTTAGACCAGGAGAAAGCCTTCGATCGCGTTAACCGGTCCTTTCTGATGAATCTTTTAGAACACTTCGGTTTTGGGCCCTCCTTCTGTAGCTGGATTTTCACTTTGTATAACGGCGCTTATATGCGTATCCTAGTTAACGATTTCCTTTCCGATCTTGCTCCTTTGCTAAGGGAGGTCAGGCAGGGCGACGCCCTGCCTGACCTATGCTTTATGTTCTCTGCGTTGAAGTTTTAGCCTGCCGTATTAGGGACTCTCCCGCGATCGAAGGCTTTCTCTTGCTGGGGGCTGGTGGTGTCCAGTTTAAGGTCGGTCAGTATGCTGACGATACTACGGCCTTTGTTAAAAACGATTCTTCCCTTTTCTCACTTTTTGACGCGATTGCGTTTTACGAGCGTGGCTCTGGTGCGAAGCTTAATTTGTCCAAGACTGACGCCATGTGGCTTGGTGCCTGGAACGACCGCCTTGACGAGCCACTTGGTCTCACTTGGGTTAGGAAAGTGAAGATTTTAGGCGTATTCTTTGGTACTGTTGACGTTGAGCGCGATAATTGGGAACCGTATTTGTCCAAAGTTGACAAAACTCTTTCTAGATGGAAGTCGCGATCCTTGTCCTTCATTTGCAAGGTCCTTATTTTGAATGTATTAGCGTTAAGTAAGTTGCTCTATGTGTCGCGCGTTTTAGTACCCCCTAAATGGGTTTATAGTAAACTTAATAGCCTGATATGGCCCTTTTTGTGGCGCGCTCGATTAGAGACTGTAGCTCGTAAATCGCTTATTTGTTCTGTTGATAGTGGAGGTTTGGGTTTAAAGGATTTTTCTTGCCAGGGCCACGCCCTGCGGCTTGCGGCTTTAGTCCCTTCCGTGTCTGATTTTAGTTCTAAGTGTTTTTACCTTGCTAAGTATTTTTGAGGCTCTGTGTTTGCTCCTTTGCTGCCGGAGTGGGCCGGGCTGCGCGATAACCAAACTCCAAGTGCTGCCCGCCCCACCGCCATTTATGCCAGTGTCCTTTCTTC